>NC_080571.1:272865304-273168599 GCF_030247185.1 Malaya genurostris
AATAAAGTAGAAGAAAAAATGTGTTTCAATCTCTCCGAATTACGAGACTTATATTCAAAAGTATACCGGATATTCATGTGAATATTATTTCGAGGTGCCAATAGACTCAGATTGTTCTTATGCTTCAAGTCATAAATCGAAACAACAAACCGCTCCTACTAATACTAACAACAACACCAATATACCAAAAAAAAAAAAACATGAAGGCACAAAGAAGATAGAAGAAAAATCAAAAATTCTTTTATTACGAGCCATGTTGCAAGTAGAGTGAAATCTGTTTGATGACACCCGTGCTGAAAGATTCCATCGTGAAAATTGCTATCAAGCAAAGCATGTCAATATCTGTATAGTTTTCTACTACTGATTGTCCACCAATTTCCCTCCCATGGTTGGTGGGATTGACGGTATTACAAATATCATCAAATACAATCAGTAAACGTTACAATTTGATATAAATATGTGTTACAACTTATATATCAGACTGTAGTAATTTTAATGGATTTTCACGAGAGATGTTTTAATCAATCAAATTGTAGTCATAAAGATTAGAAATATAACAGAAAAAGTAAACGAACTTAGTCAGATTGAACTATTTTTAGATTTTTTAGGGGTTTTCCCGTTTGTGCATAGGGCACATAACCACGTAAAAAGCAGAAATTTACGTCTGCATAGCGGTTCAAATTGAACTGCCGAGTTTTGGAACTGCTCTGCACTGACGAGTCAAAGACGAAACGTAAAGAAATTTCAAAACGGTTATGTACCCTAAGCACAAACGGGAAAACCCCCAAATGACCATACCTGAATCGGCCAGTATAAGCCGAAAACAAACATTTTCGTTCGACACGTTAGAATAAAGATGTGTGTTTATATGTTGGCATTAGTCTACTATACTCGGACAGTCAGCTAAACTTGAGCTTGATATGTAGGGGAAGGTGTTTGGTTACCGGCACCCCACTGTAACTTTTGACAGGAAGCAGATAGCGTCATTCCGAGAAATGTCATGTGTGTGTAATAGCAGCACTTTGTTTTTGTGTCAAATACCGAAGCAAACGGACGCTTCTACTTTTTGCTGAGTTCAAAACAAATTTTAATTACGTGAAACTCAACACAAAAGTTTTTTCTGACGTTTCTATAGTATCATAAATTGAAGAGCATCAATCGAAAAGGGAAGGGGATTGAATATTTATGAAGTGAAATCAAGATGCTATTCGCAACCAATGTTTTTTGTAGTAATTTTCAAAATGTTTACCGATTACGGTTACCGGCACCCCAAGGTGTTTAGTTACCGACATCCCATGTTTTTTGACAAATCGTGAAAAATTTTCAGTGATATGCAGAGATGCCAAATTTGCAAATTTGTCTGTAAATTATCAAATTTCGTAGTTAACCTGCAAACCGTTTTTTCGTCTGAAGATTTTTTACATACTTTTGAAACTTCGATTATTTGCGACTTTCGTCAGAATTTACAGACTACCTAAAATTGGTGCAATCTTTTGTTTTTGATAGCTAAACTTATTGTACTAACTGGCATCTCTGGTGATATGCAACACGTGAACAAATTGACAGCTTTAAATCATCCGTCATATAAGTAAAAACTTTGATTCTTTGGTTCTGTTAGCCATGGCGACTCCAAACAAATCGTCAAAGTCGAGGAAAATGAATTTAAATGCACCGATTAACACTGATGGAAATTCGACTGCAGTAACGGATTCAATGTCACGAAGCCGGTTGAAGGCCAACCAAATCAATACCAAAGGAACCACCATCCAAATCATCGGCCAAGAGAGCCAATGCGAAGTTATCATCAGACAATGAAGACTTTGGTCCAAAACGCCTCCGAAAAGAATAAATTCCGTTTTTTCTTTGAATAATTGCAGTCTTTACTTATATTTTTACACTTTTAGCGAAATTTCTTGGGGTGCCGGTAACCGAACACCTCTTTTGAAATGGCCAAAATTTATCACTTTACTAAATTGAGAATAAATTTTTTTCAATCGATTGACTCAACGTAATTTCTGATTCATTTGTTAGCTAGGGAATTAAGCTTTTCATTGATGTGTATATGTCCGCATAATGTGCACTTAGGCAGAAGTTATAAGCTTAAAATGAAAGGGTGCTGGTAACCGAACACTCTCCCTTATTTATTTAGATCGGATATAAAAATGGATATATTTTCTTATTGCGATAAATCAAGCAGATGAGAACAACAATCAATTTAATTGTTGTTTCTTATATTGCCAATAATAAAATACCGATTGGAATATAAAACCCTTCTTAATCCACCTAGTGGTGTGATAATGCCTTTCTCTTCTTTCATAACAGTCTCATGAAAATATATTTCATACTTTTATTAAATAATTTCGAATACTAATTTTGACACCAATTGATTCAGATTGATTCGAGTAGTTCACAAAAGCATGCTTCAGTGTTTGTGTCACACAGTCAGTATCATTTTTCCAAACTAGTGCTTGACATTTGCGTTTCCTATTTGTATGAGAACAGTGATGCTAATCTAAAAAAACCCTTCTTAATCCACTTAGTGGAATTTTCATATATCTTGAAAAATCACCATAGGGGGGAGTACATGAAATTTTCGAAATCGAAAAAAAAAATTTTTGATGCCAAAAGGCTTAGAATTGCATGAAACGTCGAGATTTAGTGTCAACTCGAAAAATTTTTTTTTGAAAAAGTCGACTTTTTGGGACTTAGAAAAAATATGAAAGTCCCAGAAAGTTGATATTTTCAACAAAATTTTTTTTTGAGATGACACTAAATTTCGATGTTTCATGCAGTTTTAAGAGTTTCGGCATCAAAAACCATTTTCGATTTTGGAAATTTCATGTACTCCCCCCTATGGTGCATTTTCAAGATCGAAAATTGTCAAACCTTTACCACCGGGCAGCACCCCTTACGCATGTCCGATTTAGCTCAAATTTTGCATGAAGGCTTTTTTCGAGGTGCCTAACTTTTTGAGCACTAGAGATTAACAAAAATGAGGTGATCAAAAATTATTGGCACCCTTATATATATATAAGAGCGGTAAAAATCAACATTAAAAAAACAATTATTATGACATTAATCTTATGGTTTATTATTTTACTTATTAGTGTTCAATGATGTTTACAAAAGGAGTAACCTTATTCGATTCAAATTATTTGATCTTCAAACCTAATAGATGATTTGAGATAGTCATCGAAAAATTGCATGACGCTTGAAACAAATTCAGTGATTAATCGAGGTCACAGCCGATCGACAATAGAATTAATTTGAGATGATACTGGAATTGTTAGTCACCGCATCACCATTGAATCGATGCTATCATTTGAATTTTAATTAAATTTTCAGGTATTCCGATTCGATTAGTGTAAGATTAGCCACCGTGCTTCCCATTTGTGTCTACTCCGGTCCCGTGCCGGCTGAACTTGAACTTGCACGCACCGCTTCTGATTAAAATGCAAGCTACGGTGCACGTGTATCCCCCGGATGCCACCGAAGCGAGATGATGCTCTCGTGCCACAACAACGGTGCTGCCGCTTTTCGGGGAGAGAGATGGAAAGACAAAATTTAACCTTCGCTGCGTCGCTTCTTTGAATCATTGTGCGTCTTTTTAGCGGTGACAACATAAATACTGTGTTGTTTCTAACGGCTGCAAAAACAGCGGTGATTTAGCTTCCAAATATGCGTATCACTCGCTGGTATGCTGCATTAGCCCTTCATCAAGGTGCCGCTACCTTGCTTCAAGGTGCTCAACTTCGTTACCGTCATACGGGGTCTTCGGGGTAGTCGACAAGATGCGTCGGTCGCTTACATTTAGAGTAGAACGACGAAAAACTGGAAACCGTTGAGAGGGTTAACAGGTGAGCACTAGCAATCCAAAACTAACCCTTCTTTGCCCGGCAAATTGTGACTTCGATTACGCAAGGCCAAATTGTTGTTCGATGTCGACCGCAGTGAATTGGTAAGTGCTTGGATCATCTTTCTATCGAGCGTTGTTCCACAGTCGACGTGTCTGGTAAATGCGGTGACCTTACCAATCAGACAGGTACTAAAAAGGGGACTGCTTAAATTTACTAACCTTTTGCGTGTAATTGATTGAAAGGTTCGAGAGTCATTTTATGAGGCGATAACCGACCTTGACGGAAATCAATGGTTTTTACTGTCGTGTGAGTTGCATTCTTCGTAGAAAGCAGCTGTCTTTTTAAAAGCATTATATCCATTTTTCGAATACTGTATTCATTCATTAGTTTCATATTTATTTTTGGAATTTGAATTTTGTCCCAATCTGAGTGGTAACAAAAAAAGTTTACGCGGTAGTGCATTTGTTTTGTCATCAATTGTCAATCACCATAGTCGGTAGTCGCAAAAGTCATCCATGAATATTACATTCTATTTGCATTTTCTTGAGGTAACGATATCTCCAACCGTATTTTTTCCCCCATTAGAATAGGTTATCGATTTAAATTTCTAAACTAGGTCACGCTTCATCTTGATTTTTGACACAATCAACATATCTTCGTGATTAGGCGGTTCTGTTTTGTGTGTGAGTAATGAGTCTCATCAATAATACTATGTCTGCCTTGAATTATTTCTGGCATGGTCTGGGTCTGACCCATCACGAACCGGTTACCTCTATCTTGTAATTCGGACCTTCAGCCTCTGTAGGTCGGGTAGTTGAACACGGTTTTACGAAATACTGGTTCTAACAACGGTTTTCATGAGCGATTTTACGCCCATTTAATCCACCAGTGTGTTCTGCAGTGTCATATAGTCATATTTCCGTGTAAAAAAAATGAAAATGACGGTCTGACTGGTTGACGGATCATTAATCATTCTGATCATACACACTAGGATTATTTTGCTATTCTACACATTGATAAATAAATCCGACTCTATAACAATAAAGGCTATAGCAGGATAAGCATGTGAAATCTGTCCCCAAAGAGAATTCATATTGTTAAACCACATTCGAAAGGTTATATACTGGAAACAATTTTCTCAAAGTTTCAACCCTTAACTGACATATTGATGGAGCTAGGCTGGTTCTATTGTTTTTTATTTTATTTGATTTTTTAAGAAACCACCCCTCCGAAAAATTTGAAAACGATCAGGTATGTTTAAGGCATTATGGGGAAGGCTTACAATTTTTTTTTCAAAATTTTTGATGATGTATTTCTTCCTTTAAAAAAAAATAGTTGAAAATTTTGAAACATATTTTTTCCCTCTTCCAATTTTTGCACCACCCCGGATTTGTTAGTGATAAATAAAAATGTTTTTGGACATGTTAAATTGGTATTTTTTCATATTTTTTAAAAATGTGGACGACCAAAATATTTATTATTATTATTATTATATCGTTTATTTATACCCGGTTTTAACCTAGTTACCAAAATATTTGATTTTTTCTAAAAAAATAAATAACAGTCGACTATGCGTCCCCATCAAGTTCTGTTCTATCAGCATCTATCAGCAACACGTAAGAAACTGACTCCCGTTCTAGTTCTTGACTGCTGTAACCAAATTTCATATGTGTGACACTCGCGACGTTCATATATTACTACCATTCCACATACCACATACCAGTCAGTTCTTGCTTTGTAGGTTGTACCCGAAGTACGATCGTGTATGTAATATGCAAATGTTGAAACTCATTTCCTCCTTTTCGTTACTTTGATTTCTAAGCCCTGCGCATGAGTTGCATAAACTACTAGAACAAAGCACCATGCGTTTCCTTCTAACAGAACTCGATGGGGACGCAAGGTCGACTGTTATTTATTTTTTAGAAAAAATCGAATATTGTGGTCGTCCACATTTTTTAAAAATATGAAAAAATACCACTTTAACATGTCCAAAAATAGTTTTATTTATCACTAAAAAATTCGGGGTGGTGCAAAACTTGGAAGAGGGAAAGAATATGTTTCAAAACTTTCAAGTATTTTTTAATGGAAGAAATACATCTTCAAAAATTTTGAAAAAAAATTTAAAACCTTTCCCAGCGGTTTCTTAAAAAATCAAATAAAATAAAAATCAATAGAATCACCCTAGCTCCGTCAATATGACAGTTAAAGGGTTGAAACTTTGAGAAAATTGTCTAGATCCGGGCAGTTCGGTGAGTTGATGTCCTTTTCCACGAATTGTACATTATGTTTTGACAACCACTGTAGAACTGAGTTGGCGTAGTGGGCTGAAGTCAAATCCGGCCAGAAGAGAGAGGAGCCTTATGCTTTCTGTACAGTGGCAGCATTCTCTTCTTCAAACATTCTTCCTCGTACACCTTGGCGTTAATTGTGCCCTTCGTGAAGAAAATCGACGACCGCAAACCACAGGTACAAATTTCTTGCCAGACCAACACCTTCTGCCCAAACTTTTCCATCGCCACCGTGTGTCAGCGTCGTCCAGGTCCTGGTACACCGATTTCGTATAATATTGCGGTCCGGGTCCGGTTATACAGTTTTCGCGCTCTTGTTTTGGCCTGAACTTGCTGTACCAGGGACTTTTTCGGCATCTTCTGTTTCTTGTACGTTTTCAGGGAGTTCCGAACTTTGATCCGTTAAATCATCCCGATGCTGGTTTTGAACTGCTTGGCCAAATCCCGCGTCGACGCCGATGGGTTTTTCCTGATGTACTCAACCACTTTTATTTCCCGGCCGGGCTGGCTGGGACCCGTTTTCCTACCGGATCGGGGCAAATCCTTCATGGAAAGGGTCTTACCGAACTTCTCGATAATATTTTTGACACTGGTGTGGTGTACTTTTACCCGATTTGCAATTTCGTTGTTCGTGACACCACTTTCTGAGCATCAAGTGTGCAGAATTTTCTTTCGCGTTTTAGGATCAATTCGACTCATCATTGAAACGATAAACCGTACTGAAACCAATCGATTGCGCAGTTGTTATTGACATGTAAACAAAAATGTCACCGCAAAACACGCTTCAAAAAATTAAGCCATTTCAGAGTAATAACTGTTGAAATTGCTAAATTGCTAACTACTTATCGATAGAATCCTTATATGATATGAAAGGTATGCAATATATCTACGGCTTTCTACGTTAATATTCCTAGCAAATAGAGATCAATACATTTTCCTTCAAGCGCAATAGCTTGTGAAGGAGCAGAGTTTATATTCAACTTCATCTATATATATAAAAATGCAGAGATCATTCTTTGTAATCGCATCACGTAAGAACGGATGGACGGATTGAGATGATTTTTTTTTGTTTGATCAGTTTTTACCCCCACCGGGTTCGTACATCAAAAAAATTAGGAAAACTTACCGGAAAAGTGGGAAAAACCAATAAAGTTATTTTGTATGGACAATGGAATTTTCCACTGAAAAAGTCGCCAATTATTGCTAGATCTACAATTGATGTTTGGCGCGCAAGGAGATGCTCAGTATTTCGCGGTTGAAGAAAAGAATACTAGATCTTTGGAAAATCGTTTGGCGCGCAACGAGTAGATTTGGGTGGAGATTTTACATGCATGATTGATTCGTCATTTGGAAACACGTGCTTAATAGGGTATCAAAATCATTACTTGCCAAATGACTGTTTTAGCTATACCGTAAACAGAAGCACAAGTTCTAATGTCATTTACCAGTAGATGTAGTTAGATGACGATTATGTTGGCCATCGTGGGCGTGAGTTGAACAAATAAAATTATGTAACGATTTTTTTACGTATCAATGATAGGATTCTGCTGTTGAAATAATGAGTTCAGATGAAAATATATGTTCCTTGCATTTAGCATGCTGAAGTTTGTTCAGCCGATTCGGGTGAGTTTTCAAGAGTGGTTTACTTCAAAACGGATGGTATTCATGACATTTGTAAGCTGCTTAAGTCAAATCATTTCATTTTCCGAACTTCCGGATTATTTGACGAATTACCATATGGGAATCGTGAATATCATATCTGAAGGAGAAATCGTGGCATGTAAGAACCATTAGTTGTGAGATCTGCTGTTTTATACATTGGCTTTAACGATAAGAAGAATACTGGTATAATCACTCCTCATGTTCACTCCGCTAGAACAGAATACACCCAAACCTCCGTTTACGAACACTTTTTATACGTAACCTCTTTTTACGTACCTCTTTTTACGAACCAAATCCCAAATAACGTAAACTTTTTTTACGAACCCACTTCGTAAAAAAAGGTTTTGTCATTAATCGAAAGCGATTTCCGACCCCATGGAAACTACTACAATATAGGTATTTTTGGAACGGGTTTAAAGAGTAGATTCCGGAAAATGATGTTTGAGGTATTTTGGAAATCCAAGATGGCGACTTCCGGTTGATTGATACTCCTCGAAAACCCTTACAATATGGGTATTTTCGGAACGGGGTTAATGAGTAAATGTCGGAAAACGATATTTGAGGTGGTTCTTAAATCCGAGATGGCGACTTCCGGTTGATTGATATTCCTTGAGAACCCTTGCAATATGGGTATTTTCGGAACGGAATTGATGAGAAGATGTCGGAAAATGATGTGTGAAGTGGTTCTGAAATCCAAGATGGCGACTTCCGGTTTGTTGACATTCCTTGAAAACCCTTGCAATATGGGTATTTTCGGAACTGAATTGATGAGTAGATGTCGGGAAATGATGTTTGAAGTGGCTCTGAAATCCAAGATGGCGACTTCCGGTTTGTTGATATTCTTTGAAATCCCATACAATATTTGTATTTTCGGAACGGAATTGATGAGTAGATGTCAGAAAACGATGTTCGAGGTAGTTTCTAAATTCAAGATGGCGAATTCCGGTTGATTGATATTCCTCGAAAACCCTTGCAATATGGGTATTTTCGGAACGGAATTGATGAGAAGATGTCGGAAAATGATGTGTGAAGTGGTTCTGAAATCCAAGATGGCGACTTCCGGTTTGTTGATATTCCTTGAAAACCCTTACAATATGGATATTTTCGGAACGGTATAGTGTTTTAAAGGAATACCAAGTTAAAGGAAAATGGCAAAAACTTTCAAAAGATACTAATAAACCGGAAGTCACTGTTTTGCAGTTCAAAACCACCTCAAATATTATTTTCCGACGTCTACTTTCAAATCTCTTTCCGAAAGTACCCATATTGTAAGGGGTTTAAAGGAATATCAACAAATCGGAAGTTACCATCTTAAATTTAAGAACCACCTCAAACATCGTTTTCTGACAACTACTCATAAATCCCGTTCCGAAAATACCAATATTGTAAGGGTTTTCAAGGAATATCAAGAAACAGGAACAGAAACAGGATTTCAGAACCACCTCAAACATCATTTTCCGACATCTACTCATCAATTCAGTTCCGAAAATACCCATTTTGCAAGGGTTTTCAAGGAATATCGATAAACCGGAAGTCGCCATCTTGGATTTCAGAACCACTTCACACATCGTTTTCCGACATCTACTCATCAATTCCGTTCCGAAGATACCCATATTGTTAGGGGTTTTAGGCAATCTCAATAAACCGGAAGCCGCCATCTTGAATTTTGAAACGAGCCCAAGCATCATTTTCTTGCACTTACTCTTCACATCCGTTCCGAAAATAAACATATGATGCGCGGTTTCCACAATAATCACACAAAACTTTTTTTACGAAGTAAATTCCAAATAACGTAAACTTTTTTTACGAACCAAATCCCAAATAACGTAAACTTTTTTTACGAACTAAATCCCAAATAACGTAAACTTTTTTTACGAACTACCTCTTTTTACGAACCCCCGTTTAGTTCGTAAATGGAGGTTTCGGTGTATTGATTCTCAGGACTGAATACTAAGCAAACCGATGTGGTGGCTCGACGAATGAGAGGTCTTTTGATATAATTCTTGAACGAATATAGCGTTCATGTCAAAGTTAATGGACACAATATTTAATAAAAGGGTAATTTGAACTTTCGAATGTCCAAGTATTTTTCATTTTATCGCTAATTCGTTAATCGAAAATTGATCCTGTCATTATCCTGCTACGAACATTCATCAAACACGACTAAATCACCATCACTAGTGGTGAAGCAAGTTATGGACAACCGTTCAAAATTAGTTTATTACTTTCGATAATCCCTAAGGATTTGCTATTAAATTTTCAAACGTCTTCAGTACAAATAAGTCTTAACATTCAATGACAAACAACCATCCCCGAGGGCTGCTTTTGGAAAGTATTGTGGGGTTAATTTAAAGTATTTATCTTGGTCATCTCTTTTTCATCCATCTGTTAATTTGTTTATTTGTTTATTTAGGAGCAAGGGAAAAGCCTGCTGGAGCTGAGATTTTGGTTCTCCTTCTCCAGCCGGCATAAAACCTTCTCATCTTTTGTATCAACAGATAACATTTGACCAAATGATACATAACGAAATCTTTAGTTACCCTTATTTAAACTACAAAGCTAACTAACAACTATTCATATCGTCTAATTATGTAAATAAAACTAGCGGGAAAAGATTCGGAGATAACGGGATTTAATGGCGTTACTAGATAAATTGAAATCAAATTCATCAGAGCAAGTATTGCGAATACGCGGCACATACTCGAAAACGGTTCATTGAAGCCATAAGTAGTTCTAGCACTAGGAATTCTGAGAAAGGGATTAAACCGCAAATTACGCCGAAGAATGTCAAAACTTAGCTGTTGTAGGAGATCTGCACTATCAATTCGACACTGGATGTGGTCCGCGACGAAAACAGCTTTTTGTGTATCACGGCGGACAGATAGCAAATCGAAGTGTATGTCTACAACGAGCTTTCGTAGCTTGGAAGATTAAATGGATCTCTCCAGGGCAGGCGACGCAAAGCAAAACGAATGAACTTGCGCTGAACAGTTTCAATGCGCAGCTTATCAGTTTGGTAATATGGTGCCCAAACAACAACAGCATACTCCAGTGTAGAACGAACTAGAGCGCAATATAACGATTTCAGGCAGTATATGTTATTGAAATTTTTTGAGATGCGAAAGATGAATCCTAGCATCTTTAATGCTTTAGAGATTCTATGTGATCTTTGAAACTAAGTTTTGAATCCAATAACACTCCTAGATCCTTATTTGATGTCTTCCGTTTTAGTACAGCTTGCAAAATAGTGTAATCATACATGATCGTGGTTCGTTTACGAGAGAAGGAGATAACGAAACATTTGAAGGCGTTTATAACCATTCTGTTGACGTTGCACCAGTTAAAAAATACATCCAACTGCAAGACTGCAAGAAGTTTGAGTCTTTCAGATATTTGATGAAATGAAACAGCTTGAAATCGTAGGCGAATGATAGCTTCATGCATTGCATGCGAAATTTAGATCATTTAGATATAGCAGAAATATGAATAGTCCTAGATGGCTTCCAGATGAGGAATGCCAGAGCTCACGATGAATGATGGAGTAACGCAGTCGCCAATTTTCACGGTCATACTACGACCAGTCAGATATGATTCAATCAAATCCATCATCCCACATGTCAAATCTTTAGTTTGAGAGAGATATACAATCTCTGTTCAATACACTGTTTCGAAGGATGAGATGGCAATTGGTGCATTTGTTTAGTTTTTGCGTAACAAAAGCATTGAACATATCCACAATAATTCATGATGTTGGATATGCATTTGTCGTAATTCGTTCATTGTAAGCCAAGTAATCAGTAAAATAATGGAAAGAAACATTAACGTTTGAATAATTTCAGGCGAGACGAAGTTCGACGGGCCAGCTAGTAGTCAATGAATTTAATATTATCTTGTTACTAGCTGGCCCGTCGAACTTCGTCTCGCCTGAAATTATTTTTTTAAATTTGTGTTTTCGGACAGCAGAGTTGTCAAACGTTAATGTTTCTTTCCATTATTTTACTGATTACTTGGCTTACAATGAACGAATTACGACAAATGCATATCCAACATCATGAATTATTGTGGATATGTTAAATGCTTTTGTTACGCAAAAACTAAACAAATGCACCGTTTGCCATCTCATCCTTCGAGTCAGTGTATTGGACAGAGATTGTAGATCTCTCTCAAACTAAAGATTTGACATGTGGGATGATGGATTGGATTGAATCATATCTGACTGGTCGTAGTATGACCGAATTGAGAATTGGCGACTGAGTCACTCCATCATTCATCGTTAGCTCTGGCGTTCCTCAGGGAAGCCATCTAGGACCATTCATATTTCTGCTATATCTAAATGATCTGAATTTCGCATTGCAATGCATGAAGCTATCATTCGCCGACGATTTCAAACTGTTTCATCTCATCAAATATCTGGAAGACTCAAACTTCTTGCAGTCACAGTTGGATGTATTTTCTAACTGGAGCAACGTCAACAGAATGGTTATTAACGCCTTCAAATGCTTCGTTATCTCCTTCTCTCGTAAACGAACCACGATCATGTATGATTACACTATTTCGCAAGCTGTACTAAAACGGGAGACATCAATTAAGGATCTAGGAGTGTTATTGGATTCAAAACTTAGTTTCAAAGATCACATAGAATATACCCTCTCTAAATCATTAAAGATGCTAGGATTCATCTTTCGCATCTCAAAAAATTTCAATAACATATACTGCCTGAAATCGTTATATTGCGCTGTAGTTCGCGAGTATGCTGTTGTTGTTTGGGCACCATATTATCAAACAGATAAGCTACGCATTGAAACTGTTCAGTGCAAGTTTATTCGTTTTGCTTTGCGTCGCCTGCCCTGGAGAGATCCATTTAATCTTCCAAGCTACGAAAATCGTTGTAGACATACACTTCGATTTGCTATCTGTCCGCCGTGATACACAAAAAGCTGTTTTCGTCGCGGACCTCATCCAATCTCGAATTGATAGTGCAGATCTCCTACAACAGCTAAGTTTTGACATTCTTCGGCGTAATTTGCGGTTTAATCCCTTTCTCAGAATTCCTCGTGCTAGAACTAACTAAGGGTTCATTGAACCGTTTTCGAGTATATGTCGCGTATTCAATACTTGCTCTGATGGATTTAATTTCAATTTATCTCGTAACGCCATTAAAACCCGTTTTCTCCAAATCTTTTCCCGCTAGTTTTATTAGGATAATTAGTCAATATGAATAGTTGTTAGTTAGCTTTGTAGTTTAAATAAGGGTAATTAAAGATTTCGTTATGTATCATTTGGTCAAATGTTATTTGTTGATACAAAAGATGAGAATGTTTTATGCCTGCTGGAGAAGGAGAACCAAAATCTCAGCTCCAGCAGGCTTTTCCATTGCTCCTAAATAAACGAATAAATAAATTAACATATGGATGAAAAAGAGATGACCAAGATAAATACTTTAAATTGACCCCACAAATTTCCAAAAGCAGCCCTCGGGGATTGTTGTTTATCATTGAATATTAAGACTTATTTGTACTGAAGACGTTTAAAATTTAATATCAAATCCTTAGGGATTATCGAAAGTAATAAACTAATTTTGAACGGTTGTCCATAACCTACTTCACCGCTACTGATATTACTTAGTCGTGTTCGATGAATGTTCGTAGCAGGATAATGACAGGATCAATTTTCGATTAACGAATTAGCGATAAAATGAAAAATACTTGGACATTCGAAAGTTCAAATTACCCTTTTATTAAATATTGTGTCCTTTGACATGAACGCTATAGTCGTTCAAGAATTGTATCAAAAGGCCTCTCATTCGTCGAGCCACCACATCGGTTTGCTTAGTATTCAGTCCTGAGAATCAATATTCTGTTCTAGCGGAGTGAACATGAGGAGTGATTATTCTTATCGTTAAAGCCAATGTATAAAACAGCAGATCTCACAACTAATGGTTCTTACATGCCACGATTTCTCCTTCAGATATGATATTCACGATTCGCATATGGTAATTCGTCAAGTAATCCAAAGTTCGGAAAACGAAATGATTTGGCTTAAGCAGCTTACAAATACCATAAATATTTTCATTTGAACTCATTATTTCAACAGCAGAATTCTATCATTGATACGTAAAAAAATCGTTACATAATTTGATTTGTTCAACTCACGGCCACGATGGCCAACATAATTCATCTAACTACATCAACTGGTAAATGACATTAGAGCTTGTGCTTCTGTTTACGGTATAGCTAAAACAGTCATTCGGCAAGTAATGATTTTGATACCTTATTAAGCACGTGTTTCCAAATGACGAATCAATCATGCATGTAAAATCTCCACCCAAATCTACTCGTTGCGCGCCAAACGATTTTCCAAAGATCTAGTATTCTTTTCTTCAACGGCGAAATACTGAGCATCTCCTTGCGCGCCAAACATCAATTGTAGATCTAGCAATCATTGGCGACTTTTTCAGTGGAAAATTCCATTGTCCATACAAAATAACTTTATTGGTTTTTCCCACTTTTCCGGTAAGTTTTCTTAATTTTTTTGATGTACGAACCCGGTGGGGGTAAAAACTGATCAAACAAAAAAAAAAAGCATCTCAATCCGTCCATCCGTTCTTACGTGATGCGATTACAAAGAATGATCTCTGCATTTTTATATATATATAGATATGAGGCACCTATATTGAAATCCTCCACAATTATCACCGGCGTATTTCTACGAGAATATAAAAATAAATTACGCGTGATGGAAAATACTTGTAGATTATTAGCGATGTTTAGAAATTTTTGCCTTTCACAACAATTAAATCTGCAATTTTCAGGAGAAATAAAATACGGATTAATCTGTGTATGTGGCAACTCTGTTTCGCATGGCATATTTCGAAACGACACCCATACTGGTATAAAGATGTGTTCTACATGAAAAGCAAGGTCTTGGCATTAAATTCCTTTTGTGGAATTTGGCCTTTCTGTTTCAACAGACTTCGCAACCGATTCATAGCGTACAGAATCATTGCATGGCTAGTACTACTATTCTACTGACACTAAGAATCCTTCCAGGTCGGGGCTAGAACATACAACAACTGGCTTGTAAGGCCAGCGCCCTATGCATTGAACCGCCAACCCGGGCTACGTGTTCTACATCAATTCTTTCATTTTCGTATTGCGTGAGAGCGTTGCCGTCGTAATTGAATGTTCTAGTGACAGCGCAAACTTTTTTCAGCTTCCATTTTGATGAATCTGATGCTTTTGGTAAGAAATGGAGAAAATTCAATTAATTATTACTGATGATCTGTGGGACTGAAAAGTGTCTTGAACTGGCATGAGCAATAGGATTTGCATTTAGATTTGAGATGAGGCAAATGAGGAAACAATCCTTTTCGGGCAGAGTCTGTGGGTGCATTTGGAACTCACAATAAATTCCACCTCAAATTCCGGACAACTCCCATGACGACTGACGACTTTCACTGGCAGGCTTTTGATGTGACTGTAACTTCTTCTGCTGTTCGGCGCTCGCTTCATTCCAAAAGCATGAGGTCCTCTCCCGTATGTCTCGCTTCGACAAGTGTTGCTCAGAAAATGATGGAAAAAGTTGGAATGTTCATCTTTTATTTTTGGTTTTCTTCCTCAAAATGTGTTCTGATTGGCTGGTGTTGACATGGTTTATCAATAGTGTACTATTGAAATACTTAAATGTTGTTGCAATACACGTTCGTGTTGAAAAATTTCGAATCTATTGATAGTTAGATTATATAAATCCTTCTACAGATTACTAAGCTATGAGCTTTCAAAATACGAGAAAGGGAAACACGTGTCAAGAGTTTTCCTCTTTGATACTCTAACTGAGTTACAATATTAATAATATATTTTTCTGAGATCATTGTCTGGTGTTTACTTATGTGAAATTAAATTGTGTTATTTGATTATGTGATATGATGATCTAGTGGTTTATTTCTTTATTGCAGTGTACTTATTACTTTTTAAAAGACGAGATAATCTTCCGGTCTACAAACAACCAGTACGTAGATCGTTATTGCATTTGTCTTATCCACAAATAATTTAAATTTTTCGCAAAAAATTCATTGATGTTTTGTTACTGTGACAGAGATATATATAAGATATTGTTTGGATTGTTCACCTAGACACCAACCGTATGCGGTAGGAAAAAAGCGGTATTGAAGGTTAAAAGGCTCAACAGTACACAAGCTAGACCCGATTAAAAAGATGTCCTCGAAGAACTTGCAGAGCCACCGGCAAAGTGATGCCATTTCTGAAGAATTTGCGATTTTTTTTCACTATAAAATGAGGTATTTTTGCGCTGAAATCATCACGTTAGGTCCGTAACATCACTTTTTTGGAGCGCTAGCTCATCGTGAATCAAGCTAAGAAGAGATTCTCAACATCAATTAGTTAATGTTTACTTCTTAGGATGTGGAAGAATGAATGCCGCAACGAATTGCTCGTGGGGCTCTTGACCGTAAAATAGCTGTAGAAGTCGAATCTTGAGAACCGGCAAACAAATTAGTAGAGATGTATCTGCTTCATTCTGTTACTATTGGGACGGGCTCCTCGTGCGGACCGAACACTCGAAGTGGATAGGCCTTGTCCACCAATTTTTTGTAGAGCCGCAAGCTTCAGTCGACCATTAGTGCGGAATGTTGTCATTGTCGTGGATAAAAGTTTCGTTAAGCCGATATGTGTTTTCTTCTAACGAACTTCCTTGATATTGAATCGGTAGTAGTGGTAGTAGAAACTTAACCATTCAACAAGTTGCGAAGTGAACAATGAAAATCTTTGATAATGTGATGACTTTAAGTAATACACGAAGGAAGCTGGTAGTCCTAATAAAATTCATTGGAATTTTCAGACATGTTTAGATATCCTGTTTACTTCCTGAGTAGCAAACAGTATTGTACAAAAGAAAACTAAACCCTCATGGTTACTTCAATGGAACATCCCAATCAACTTCCAATAAGACATTGTGTTAAAAAAACAGCTCCAGACAAAACGAAAACTAGACAAAAGTGTCAAGCATCAAATCTATCGTCACCTTCTTGAGGTAGGCAGGGAGACGACTTCACTAACCACAAAACCGACCGTCAATCCTAGCCGTTATCCCGTAACAGCGAACACGAGTGGTGCTTACTTCGCCAAAAACGGATTTTCATGTGGTTGCTTTCAATTAACCGTTGCTCATCATGCCGATACAGGCAATGCCGGATTGGTTGGTGCTGTGTCATTCATGTGCCTCTTCGTTGCAGTTCATTTGTTCATGGGAATAGGGGAAATTGGGGTGAGTAGCTCCGAACTCTTACGGCTAATTTGTGCAGTATGTAGGAAATTCACCGAATTACACTGGATTTGTGGTAACATTTTGTATTAGCCAATGCAGAGTACTTATAAATGATCACTGAAAAATGATGAAATAATGCTAAATTCACTTAATATACAGTGCTCAAAAGTGGTTGGTTCTGGTGGTGAAAAGGTGTTGTTACGAATCATTGGGATTTAGGTATAGAAGTTGTAACAGGAGGAAGCAGATTGAAGAATTAAATTTATTCTGAAACAACCCCGTAGAGAATCTTACTTGGTTGCGACATAGTTGATTTTGACTAAATCTGCGGCGGGCAGTGTTCACAAAATCTTCTGCGAGCGGGGATCTATTCTCCGTAAGGATCACAGAGTGTAATGGACAGTGCGGTAAAACTTCATTTCAATCGAATATTTTTTAATGAAAAAGGTAATTTATGGCCGTTGACTGTCGACATAACCCTTCTCATTAATTTAACTTTTGTTTCCGATGCTCATCGTCAATTGAATAATTGTATCTAGTCACTTGAAGTTTTTCTTGATCAGTTTGTAGTGTAGTCTACCTGTTACATTGTCTTCCTTGTCTTTGCTGTGGGTAGTGAGCAAGTGCGAATGAATAGGCATGAACATCAACTCGATAATACAAAACTCTCTCCGGCCATCATGATAAATAGAGGGTAACGGTTCTCATTTGAGTTTTCAATTTTCATCGGCAAGTTAAAATCGATAATCTCGACTGTTTGAAATGTATTGAGATGTGTTTCGAAATATTAAAAATGAAAGCTAAAAAAGGCAACAATTAATTTATGTTTATTTTGTAATTGATATTTTAGTTATCATGACTGGTCTTAGCTTATGTTACACCAAATCGAATGTTTACATGAACCTCACTTGAAGGCCGCTCTTTCATTCAATTGTAAACGATATTATGTTACTTCAAGAGATTAACTGAAGGTGGTTAATCTGAGCTTTGGTAGAAAGAGAAACGAATGAAGTACGGGATGATGTCCATTCAGTGTGACTGCGAAGAGTGTGTGTGTTAGAATGTAAAGTTTACTGCAGTAGAGTGCTCGTCAGTCATTCCAATTGATTTGAACAAAGCGGGTGTAATTCTAACAAATATTCCATGTCAAGATAGCGATATGCATTTTCATCGTAACATCCAGTAACCTAAACATATTTCCTTTTTTTCAGATAAATACACCAGAAAAGTCCGCTTTGGAAAGGCTTTCTCCATCTGCCATAATTCCGAAAAAAGACTTGAAAAAACGCATTTCGATAGTCCCACGACAAAAGGGCCTAACTGCAAATGAGAGCCTCTTTTTGTTTACTTTCTCTCTTAATTATTACGGAGCCATTATAGCAAATTCTCTAAAGTTTCCAATATAAATCGAAAGCTTGTAGTTTTCCCTTGAAAGTTTTGTGAAGAGTAAAGCGTCAAATATAAAATCAGTTCGGTAAATCGTGAAAGAAAAAGTAAACAATGAGAAACTGTCATTTTCAGTTACGCCCTTTTGTCATGAGACGGTCGATTTCATCATTCATCAAAGCACATAAAGTTCTTTGGAAGTGTTGGTCTGATTTGGCTAGTTGCCTTTACAGACAAGAGACATTAACCAGGTGAATTTAACCGAAAGAAACCTCAAGCCATCAAAATTTCCTTAAATATTCCGATTGAGAAATTGTTGGTAATTGTTAATCGGAAGCTGAATAAAAATTTAAAAAGCTTAATAGATGAAAAAATGGTAAAATGGCTCCTGAAGTTGACAAATAAAGTGACAATGTTGAAAAGTGACTCGAGAGTTGAAGAGATGATCGCAGATGACTTGATATTCACTCTCTAACTAAAAATCGAAATCTTAACTACTATTTGGTATTTGATAAAAACTATTTTGTGAAGAAGTAATATAACAGATCGGCTGAAAAGTTCGTATCGTTTCTATGAGAGTGCGCCACTAGAATTAAATCCATACCATTTTCAGTTAGTACCAACCTTCAAAAGATACGTGTATAAATTTGACAGCTGTCTGATTATTAGTTTGTGAGATATTGCATTTTGAGTGAAGCTACTAGGGGCTGGGGTCCACTAGGAGATTGATAGTACCTATTAGCTCTCTCCGGACTGTACCAGCCTAGATGCCGTGTGGAATCCGGCGGAAAAAAATGAACCAAGAATAGATCCATTGGGTTCCTGTTTCCATGTCGTAAAAGGCGACAATTGCAGGAGTTTCTTTTTCCTTTCAGTTATCAGATATTTTCAATGTTTTACTTCTGATTACTCTATTTTACTAAATCATCTCTTTATTCAACCTATCAATTTCCGTCTAGCATCGTAGAAAAGTTTTATTAGGAATGATTTCTTCTTCCATGTTATTGATTGTTTTTCAGGATTATAAAATGAATGATAAAAATCAACCATTGCGCAAATCCGTTGATATTACAAAGTTAATAACAGAGATGACATGTATCGGTATATTGAATACATAGTAAAAAACACTTGATATTAATATTTCAAACAGTAAATTAATATTTTTCTCGGTAGCCGGCTGCCCAGATCAACTAATATAACCAATTAATAATTTTAATAAATAATTAAAATAATAAAGCGAAAATAATAAAGAATCAAGACGCGTGTGAAATCTGTTGACCTTTGTTTGGTGATTTAAAATGATTTTATAATAACTGTTTAGAATAGTTCAATGCAATGAAATAACTTTTTTGTCTAAATCCTATTCGCTCGTTTATTTTGTATCACGTAGTTTCATTTATAAAAGCGTGCTTAATCCACCTAGCAGTGAGATGATACCTTTTTTTTATCAATCCGCATGTGTTTTTTTTTTGCATGACTAAAAAAAACGCGAAAGGTAGATGCATAAACGAGTGACTGCATACTCGACAGCCGGCTGTCCGGAGTTTTGTCAATTTCGGAGATTGACTGTTTTGTTCATTATATTGCCAGCACAAAGTAACACATAAAACGATAATATTTTAAAACATTCTTGGTAGCCGGCTACCCAGAGCAATAAACACATGATAACATTATTAAAACATTTACTAACAAAGTATCCTCTCCTGTGATGCATGTGGGAATGCAGAGGATTCCTCGGTTCTTAGTAGCAACATGCATCGAACTAACAATATTTTCCCTCCCAAGTAGATCTGCATTCGGACGTGGCCGGCGTCGGTATTGATCAGCATGCATGGTTCAATACAGTTTGCACAGTGTGAAACAATGTGTTATTCCCAAACATGTTACTACAAAAAATCATTTTGCAATCTCAATTGGTCCAGATCAATAACGGAGTAGCAACACACGGGCGGTCTCTAATGCTAATGCTAATGCTATTGCATTTTGAGTGAAGCTACTTTTGTTATTGTGAAAAAAATGGAAAAAAAGGAATTTCGTGTGTTGATGAAACACTACTTTTTGATGAAAAAAAGTGCCGCCGATACCAAAACATGGCTTGATGAGTGTTATCCAGACTCTGCAAATCATCCACCGTATTCTCCAGATTTGGCCCCCAGTGACATTTTTCCTGTTCTCAGACCTCACGAGAATGCTCACTGGTAAAAAATTTAGAAGCAATGAAGAGGTAATCGCTGAAACTGAGGCCTATTTTGAGGCAAAGGACAAATCGTACTACAAAAATGGTATCGAACAGTTGGAAGATCGCTATAATCGCTGTATCGCCTCTGATGGCAATTATGTTGAATAATAAAAACGAATTTGGGAAAAAAATGTGTGTTTCTATTAATCGATACGAACTTTTCAGCCGAAGTTAATTTTTCGATTTTTTATTTCAAAGCATTGTCCATCGGGAACATTGAGTTCTTGAAATTTTCTGAATTCTACTACGGATGTTGAGAGAAGGTACGAGAAGTAGATCACATACGATAACATTGTGTGGGAACACTTTAAGGTCAACGCGTGGTTAGCAATTCTCGAACGGCAGCCAAAGCAAGACTAAGGCCAGAAAGGTTCAGCAGTTCATTAGGCAGGATTGAATAGGGATTATTTATTATGAGTTTCAATGATTTGTTTTAGACTTGTTAAGACGTAGAGCCACCTTGAGCTAGTTTTAAAAAGGAAAAATTACATGCGGATACAACTATGTAATGAAAACCGCGAAAAAGCTACCGCAAAGACAAGACTCGAACCCGTAGCTAGCTCCTATCCAGTGAAATTGTTTTGCCATTTAAACAACACTTCATGTGTAACATATGGAGAAACTACCTAATTGACTGTAAGAAGCGAGCATGCTTCGCAGTGCTCGGGCGCCACGGCAGTTAATTTTAGTCATATCTCTATGGCAACTCCTTCGCTAGTAATTTCTACACGTCGTATCGCAAGTCTATCTTCACTCTGTGCTTTGCCGTCAGACGCTAAGTTGAGATTTTTAAATTGAGATGAGCGCCCGAGCACAGCGAAGTATGTAAGGTTGTTCTAGTCAATTAGGCTGTTTCTTCATATGTCTCACATGCAGGGTAGTTTAATTGGTTAAACAATTTCCTTGGATAGGAACTAGCAACGGGCTCGAGTCCCGTTTTTGCGGTACCTTTTTAGTGGTTTTCATAGTTGTATTCCCCTGTTATTTTTATTTTTGATTGCTTTTATATGACATAACAATCTCTAGCACTTCTCGCAAATGACACTTATTTGGTCCAAAACGTGCCATGATTTGGCTAAAACCGTACCGAAAGAAACGCATGAAAGTATAGTGCTTTTCTCAGAAGTTACCAATGTTTTGCACTGAGATTTTAATGAAGATAAAAAGCCATCATGATATTACTATAACATTGGATAAATCATATCTGGAAATATAAACAAAAAACAATTGTGTCGTGATTATAAGTTAGGTTTGGTATTTATTTCATTTTTTGAGTTAGGTGCCAATCTTTAGTTTTTTTTCTTTCTAAATTCAGTTCCAATACAGATGATCTTCGAATTGTGTGGGGTAAAATGCTCAGGAATTCACTTACAAAAAAAGATGTATATGATTAATTTAATAAATAACAGGGAACAGTCCTTCATAGTATTTCTTCCACGAAAAGACTCATTTTTTTTATAAATTCAAAGAAGCAACTTTTTGAGAGTGCGTTTTGCCGTTGATTTAATGAATATTGAGCCATTGCACAGTGGGGAAAAAACAATCAAAAATGCGACTTTGCTCAATAATTTTATAAAAACATGAGCAAATATTTTCAAAATTAGTATTTCTTATGCAAATTTTTCTGTAGAATCGATTTATGTAAGTTAGAAGAACCGCAAAATTCACTATCATGCCCGTTTTGCTCCAATTCCTCTTTTTTCTGACTTTACTTTGAAAACTAACTGTGAAACTCAGGAAAAAAAATCAATTCCACCAATCGGAAGGTATTCCTGACATGCTCATAAGTTAGATAAATGGATTGTTTTTAATAAGATTGACTGCAAACAACTGTATTCTGTTTTACCCCCAGTCATCTTCTTCCGTGAATTTACAGAAAAAAAAGTTCTTCTGATCGGTGTTTGAACCAATTTTGGTTAAACAAGACAGTTCTATGTTTCGCATATAACCTCAAATAATAATTTACAGATAGTGTTCATGATCGCATGCTTCGTGGTACATCGTTTTACTCCAATTTTCTTTCAAATATAATTTTATGTTGAATTCAGATTTACAATCACGAAGCAGATCCAATATGACCTACCAATATTGATTCATATTACGTGCAAAACATCTATGATCCAATTAAACACAATGAGAATGACAGTACTAACCTGTTTAACCCGTTTTACCCCAATTTATTTCATAAGTCGTTTTGCTGGTTAAACTTTTTTCGCATACCGAAAGCATGCGAATATCAACCGCAATCAGCCTGCTTTCGGTATGCGAAAGAAAGTTTAACCAGAAATACGACTTATGAAATAAATTGGGGTAAAACGGTATAACAAGATTCGTGCTGTCATTGAATTCATTGGTAATTCTATTTTCAGTTCTTTCTTCGTAATATTAATCGATTTTATCAACCGCAATCAGCCTGCTTTCAGTATGCGAAAGAAAGTTTAACCAGAAATACGGCTTATGAAATAATTTGGGGTAAAACGGTATAACAAGTTTCGTGCGGTCATAGAATTTATTTGTAGTCCTATTTTCAGGTCTTTCTTCGTAATATCAATCGATTTTCATCAACCACAATCAGCTTGCTTTCGGTATGCGAAAGAAAGTTTAACCAGAAATACGACTTTTGATATAAATTGGGGTAAAACGGGTTAAACAGGCTAGTACTGTCATTCCCATTGTGTTTAATTGGATCACAATCGATCAATCGATGTTTTGCACGTATTATGAACCAATATTGATAGATCGCATTGGATATGCTTTTGGATTGTAAATCATATTTCAACTGAATATTATAACTAGAAAAGAAATGGGATAAAAAGGTGCAACGAGTTTTCTGCTGTCAATAAAACTATATGCAATCGATTTGTTAGACTTTTTTACATCGGAAACACTCTATTCGCTCTTCCGCAAGTTCTTCGATTTCATGTTATATAGTTAATCTTGAATACAATGCAGTATAAAAAGGGAACTTGGGGTAAAATGAACATGATAGCGTTTCGTGCGGTCCTTCTAAATACATGGAATCGATTTTACTGACCATTTTACACCAAAAAAGTGCTTTGTGGTCTGCTGTATCATACCTCCAAGATCATCCTGATTCTGTGTTCAGATTCCAGTGACTTCGCGTTATTTAAAATCTAATACTTTTCATGTTTTTCACAATTATTTGCACGATATTTTGTTTATCTGATACACAACTAATTTAATGGTTTTCAAATTATTTTTTCAACTATTATTCAATCTTTGTTTTTGACTAAGTTATGACGAAATCCATTAATTTTATCCCAAAACAAAGGAGTTAGTAATTGGATAATGAGATGTTAAAAGATACAAATACCATGCATGTATTTTATTTGATCTTCTCCCAAACTTCAACATGAAGATGTAAAGAAATTATTGAAACGCTGAATGTACTTTTCCTCGATTCCGAATTATGCAACCCCAGTCTCCCCGAATGATTTGACTTGTGTCTCACCCGACAGTATGAAACGAACTTGCAGGTCTTTTTAGTCTGCTCTTTTTGTTGGCGCTGTGTTTTTTCGCACACTCTTTTGTTTGGCAATTCTGTCCAACAGTTTGAAGACAAAATTCATCAACAACCTGGCAGACGATTCTTCCTTCTTCTATGATGTAGTGTGTGGCTGCAGCATGACAACTTCCGTGCCACAATTTGCCTGGCGGCATCTTCGCGATTATGACAGGTAACTGTCAGACTGGTTTAATGGGTTCAAAAGATTAGCCAGCGGTTTTTCGACGCTTTCAACAGAATGATGTTAAAAAAAATTGGATTCAGTTTTTTATTGAGCAGACTCGCACGTTTTTCTGCCAGTGTGCAGAATTTAATTGGTTTTTATGTTTTCCGGTTATTGACATGTATTGCTAGTCATCTCTTGGATACTCGATGGCAATTTTGAATGATACTTGTATGTTTTATGTTTTACCCCTGACAGCAACTCTCTGTCTGTCAAATATGTTAATGACTTTTGTTTGTCTTTCTCTTTAAGAAAGGATATGTAATCACAGGCCAGGAGCCTGGGTTATACCGTTCGATTTAGCGATTGAGCTAGTTTCTCCGTGCATGTGTGTGTATGTGACAAAAGTATGCAGTCACTTTTCATCCGGTTTCATAGCCACATAACCGGTAACCACATAAAATTCCATCGGACCCCGGAATCTGGTTCCGGAAGCACCGAAATAGTGGTAAAAAATATCCAAACCTATTAAACCGATTTTTTTTTGAATTTAGATTCAAATGAAAAGTCTCACAGCCCTTTACAAAATTTCTGATTTTTGTATGGATATGACTTCCGGTTCCGGAATTACAGTGTGATAAGTGTTTGCAATGTGCCGCCGTCGTACAGTGCGACAATGTGAAAAGAAGGAAAAAATCTTCTAAATTGGATTCAAAACAATTTTAATGTATAATTCATGTAAGTTGCTGGTCATATCAACTGACTTCGGTTATACCGGTGCCGCGGATACGCGGGTACGGAAGTACCAAAAATTTGGAGATAAGAAATAAAAATCATTAAATTGAAATTGGAATAAAACTCTCCAAAATGGAGTTCACTAATTTTTCTTTTCAAGAATACAACAGTAAAATTATTCAGAATACTAATAACTTGAGAAAGTGGATTAAAACAGTTCATAATTGAGTGTTCAGTCACAAGTGAAAATTTTTCAGCTCTATTATATACATGATTTGGTAATTACCATTAAGATAAAGGAAGGATTGTAAACCTATTAGTAAAATATAAAGGGGGAAAAAGTCTTGCTGGAAAAATATAGAGGGGAAAAGTATCTCACTAAGTAATAAAGGGTGATTTTTTGCTGGTATCCTTTCGTCAACACTATTTTTGACAGATCACGCGAGAATCGTGTCTTGTGCTATTGTTTAGTATAATCAAGAATGGGCACTGGCAATGTTAAAGAAAGATCCACTTTTTTATCGAAAAATTGTATTAAGCTACGAAGCTCATTTCTGGTTGAATGGCTACGTCAATAAGCAAAATTGCCGCATCTAGAGTGAATACCAGCCAAAAGCATTACAAGAGCTACCAATGCATATAAACAAATCACTGTTTGGTGTGGATTATGGGCCGGTGGTATTATTCGTTGAATACCGGCCGATATGTTGGAAAGAGTGTACTAAAAGTAGACCTTGCGCATGGGCCATCTAAAGCGGAGCCGTGGCCAACATTTGCATGAAGTCATCTTCAAACATTAAATTATATTGATTGTTCTATCGATTCCAATAAAGATTTCATAAATTTTCTTCAACATTTTGTACTGAGTATACACGATGGTAAATCTTCATAGTCATTAACTTAAAGGGTTTTACTATAATATTTTCTAGACATTGCTCATTTCCTAAACTCAACACTATGAAAAGTGAACATTTAGGAGAATTTTGGTTATAATGTAAACGGTTTGTTCGAAAAGCACATCTTGCATTTCATTTTTTTTCACGTTTCGTCTTGGACTCATCAGTGCTTTAGCAGTTCAAATTGAACTGCCATTGTCTCCTAGCAATGTAATTTAACCCGCTAAAACAAGGATGAGCCGAAACCGAAACATAAATAAAAATTAAATGAAATCTGTGTTTTCGCACGAACAGTCGTCACTCGTTTACGCCCGGAACATCAGAAAGGATAATGTCAAAATAATACATAAATAGTGTAAACTTTGTATATGTTTAGCTGTGGTTTCCTGGAGCAGTCATGGTGATATGTTTAGTTAAGCGTAAAATAAAAATAGCAACGAGTCATTTATTGAGTATTTTACGATGAATAACTGATCAATGTTGCGGTACAAATACATGCGCTGAAGAATGTCGTTTGAAAATTCGTGCAGAAGGGAGGGCGTGGTCGAGTTTGATCTTTATTTCTAACCGTAATGTACAAAACTTCTTATTTTCGCAGATCCGTACCTGGGATCCTGTTTGCTGAATCACACTTTTCTTCATAATTTTCAATCAGGGTATCATCATTTGGCATTGACTTTAATTCAAGCTTGGGGATTCTTTGCTTTACCATAATTGGTATATAAATTAACCGTATCAGAATATTTAGTGCTCTCCGCGGACTTCCGAAACATCGGTTTGCCGACTTTACATTACGAATCTACATTATGGACACTTCTAAGTGTTCAACTACTTTGGTTTTTAATAACGATCTAAATTTTGCTTCCTGTGAATTCCGATTTCATTTAGATTAACGGGAGATAGCTCTCGAGTCCCTCTCTCTCTTGGTCCTACGTCATCGACCATACGATGTGGACCGACCCTGTCGAATATACAGTATTTGGATTTACCTTTTGGTTCCTGGGGTAGCAGCACCTGCATCAAATATGATGTCATCTGTTTAGTTTCATTGGAATTTAGTTTGCTCAAAAACTTTTTTATTACTATCTTTCAGTGATCAGAAGTGTTCCAATATTTAAAAAGCAAAGCTTAAGCTATCAAAATAATCCACGAGATCTTTTTTGGCATGGATGTAAATTGTTTTGCATACTAATGCTTTCGTATTATTATTTTCATGAATATTTATAATCTACAAAATCAGTTACAAAAAGCGTTTGAAAGATGTGGAATTGTTGCTTATCAAACAAATGTTGCTCCCTTAACACTTGTATAACGTCCTACCGGTTGTAAGTTGTGGGTGTAATTTTTGCAAGTATTTCGAAAAATTGGGTAAAATAAGTTCATTTTAGACGTTCGTAACTTGATGAATTTATATCAATACAGCTGCACATCAAAACATTAAGTTTTGTTATAAATGATTCTATGAACTCGAAGCTCTAGAAGAAATCTGAAATAGATTTGTAGCACTAAGCGTTTCGTTTTTTGAAGCAATTGCAAGAAACTTTATTGGAATCTCAACTTGTGCGCATCGTTGGAACCGGAAGCCTGATTCATATGAAAATCAAATAGTTTCTATGAGGCAATGTGTTCCTTTTAGCCTAAGTTTGTGAAAATCGGATCAGTCATCTCGAAGAAAGGGTTCTGTTTCTATTCAATGCAGTTTTTTGAAGAATGCCACAATAATATTTATGAGAGTATGAGTAATATGAGAAAGGCATCATTTCCACAAATGGATTAAAACATGTATTCATTAAGCATTTTACACATTAAAATTTAAAACTATTTTGACCATTATTTCTCCATGCAGCAAAACATTCTAAAATCAAAAACTTTCTTTGTTTATAAACTACCATCACCTTCTCAATTTGTAAACAGTTATGTCAAGCTAATATAGATTTAAATGTGGCAACCTTGCACGCACCCTGATAGGCGGTGGTGTTTTCTTCTTCCCTACCAACACGTACCGATGCGTACCGATTTTGCATAATTTTGTATGATAGTTTGAAAGTTTTGACACTCATCGCCATCTAATTTCCGAACCGGATGTCGGATCTGAATGAAATTGCACAGTATCTAATAAGACAATCAAAGCTGTAATTTGAATCTTGACTGGGGAAAATCAGTTTAACCGTTGCTGAGAAATCGAAGTGAGTTCCGTTTTTGTAGCTTTTATTCACTATTACACGGGTAAAATTCCGATTCTAGAAATGAGCAAAACGAGTCATGATTTGGGGAAAATAATATATTTTCATGTTATGATAATACACCATGATTAAAATTTCTCGGATCATGATCCATTCGGACTGATTTCGATGAAATTTAAACGTAACGCACTTGAAGTTGTTGGGTATAACTTCAGGCGTGTTTCTGCTACGATGGTAATCTCTGCAACATAAATTCAGGCGTTAAGTGTGATTTTTGCAACGATGGTAATTTTTGCAAAAAACTCATTGAAAAGCATGACGAACTTCTTTTAAAATGAAAATATTCTGTTTTTTAAAAACGACGACTCAAGAGATAACGTGTTTACTTGTGTTCTTTACTTCAGTTTTGATTTTGTGTTTCAGAATTTAAACACTTAAACGAACTGCATGAGAAAACACGAGTGAATCAAGCCTCCTAAAAAGAAACTCTATGTCGAATTCTTGCCCAAAAAATTGTCTTATTCATAAAAGTTAGGTGCATCAATACAGCTTGTGTTGTTATATCTATGAAACAAATTAATCAAAGTGGTTGAACAAAATATTTTTCTGATTTTCGTTAGATGGTGTTCCAAATTCACAATCGAATTAAACGCTAGCTCTCGGAATATTATTCTAGCAAGAACGACCACATCAAATATGTAAGAATACATTCGAACAAAATGTAACATTGATGTTTGTCAAATGAAAAGTGTAGTCTGTTATGATGTCAATTTTCGGTTCATTATCTTTATTTTTATGTTATGTTGGTAAAACAACACGATTATTAAATAACATGCGTCAGGATCAAGCAAACATTTTCAGTAGGTCTTGTTTTTCAATGTCTGCGTTTTGCTTTACCATTAATCTATTAATATATCACATCACTTGAGGCAGAGGGTTCAAAGTGATATCCTGGTAGAAAATTAGAGTTACGAGCTTTGAAAGAAATGCATTCTTCAAGTAACGTGTTTTCGAACCATGATTAATTTTCGTGGGAGAAGAGTTATTGCTCATAATTTCATGATAAGTTCAAATGATTGGTTTCATGATTTTCTAATCATAACAGCAGTAACGGATTTCTTTCCGTGTACCCTTGGTTTCGGAAACGGAAGCGGAAACCGGAGACTAATAGTCCTAAAGTAGATTTATATATCGACTACTTAACAAGGTCTGCTAACTGCATTCATGAAAATGAAAATTTTTCACTTATCGCGCTGTAATATCGGAACCGGAAGTAGGATCTGGATCAACTTTTCAAGGGTTTTTGAAAGAATTTCAAGACCTCTTATTTGCATCTTTGTTTGTGAAAGTCGGTTAAAAAAATTTTCGATTGAGTGCGCATTTTCTCATAGTTTCGCCCATATCACCCCGTAATTCCGGAATCGGAAGTCGGATCAGGATAAAATTCAATTGCGATCTATGGGACCATAAAACCCTTTATTTGAATTTGAGTTTGTGAAAATCGCCTCTGCCATCTCTGAGAAAATCGAGTGACATTATTTGTCACATAAACACAGACATTTTGTGATCTTGACGAACAGAGTAGAATGGTATATGACACTGGGTCCTCCGCGCTTCCGTTCAAAAGTCGGTTTGTACAGTAATTGCATAGCCTTTCTATATGAGAAAGGCAAAAAATGCTGCAATTTTTTTATGTTTATACGTTTTTCACACCCACAATATTACTGAAGACACATAAAACAGATATACAGGTTCACATATGAACTCTGTGTAAAATTTGCTCATTCAAAAAGAAATTCATGAACCCACGAGCCGAACGAATTGCTCTTGTGAATTTCGAATTGTAGTTTTCATTGCAATTGCGATGAAATGATTATAAACTTAGAGTTCCAAAAAGTTATTCATCCGATGAATAATAAATTAGCCGCACTCTTATTCACTGAATTGTGCGGCCACTTGAGATACCATGCAACATTATATTGTACCAGTCACAATATTTACCACCCCTGTGAATCGCGATAGCAACCCATTTTTGACTTAATTTTATCTAACATGCCAAGCATAGACTGAGAAATCGATAGCATCAAGAAATCTTGTTTACAATATGCTTGTCGAACGGATCGGACAGCAGATCATGTTTATTGATCTGCTAATGACGTCTGTAAAGCGAGCAGCACGCCACCACCATTGCGATTTGCATGCAGATAAAGAATCGGATGGCGGCCCGAAACTGACCCACTAACGAACCCGTGTTGATTGCTGATGGCGCTAGATAGACACTTCAATGGATAGTTGACAGGCCGGAGGAAAAATGAGCACAAATGACAATCGGGCAAACGGGCTCGTTTCATCATCATGCAAGAGTCACATACAGCGACGGCTATTTTGATGAATGACCTGACCAACCCGGTGTCACCACTATGCCATAAATCACTCAATGAATCGATGTACTATTAAGAATTCAGATGCTGACTCATGATCCGGGGCATCCGATTCTGCACGGTGACACGTCTTTATCCGTTTGCCGAAGCAGGCAAAATAATTCACATGTCTAATGTAAGAAATCGTCACCATCGTCTGGCTTCTCCACTATCTAGAACCCCAGAGCGGATAAATACATATTAATAATTTATTAATTAAGTAATAAATTCCGCTTCTTCGGTATGGTTCGCAAGTGTCTGCGATTGAAGTTCCCTCTATCATCCGAGTTTTCAAAATGCGTTTCCCAGAAGCGCGAAAGAAAAACTGCCTTCCAAGCGTCGAGCTGACAGTAATTAATTTAATATCATTTTGAAAACTAATGATTTCATTTCCAATGACAGGAAGGATAGGGATGTCGGTAGAGGTCAGATTGCCGTTGGCTGTGCAGAACTTCGATTTCATTTAGCGCGTGCATGTTTAATCGAATCGTTTGAGTGTGCCGTGATAGTAGGAGAGGTTTCACTCACATGAGGAATTGGTTGCCGGTGGGGCCGCTACTTAGTTTCTGATTGGGGCATACGAATCACACTCGACGGCGGTGGTGCGATCGCTTACGGGGTCGATCGATCGAAGGCGATACTGGCAATGGCAGATAATCGATGATCGGCGTCAACCTCCTTCGTCCCAGATAAACAACAAATCTTCATCATGTTTGTCGTCGCCGCCGCCGTCGCCGTTGTCGTTGTTTGCGCCGATTGTGGTGTTATCCTTGGAAGAAATTTCGCAGTCGAAGAAGCGTGAAAATCGCTCGTGGCTCATTCGCCGGGGCCACTAGCAGAATGCCGATTTGATCAGGCTCGGTCGGGTCAAATGTTAAGGATTTACAGGCGACTTTTCAGCGATGGATAATGTCGTTCGTGAATTGAAAGTTCGCGCCGAATCACGTTGAATAAGGCCAGGTCATCGTGGCATGTGCGTGATTAGTTGATGCTCGTTGGTTGAAATGCAGATAAATAACAATTAAGCACTTGTGGTCATACCGATCAGTGTTTATTTATTTTATTGACAAGTATCAATCCTAGTTTGGCGTTATTTGTATAATGTTTTTTTTTTTATTATGTTGATGTCCGTTGGCTTAAAAGAATTGGGTTGTACTCGATATTTGAAAACATTTTTTTTTCAATTCGAACACAATTTGCTCATTCAGAAATACACAAACTTTAAATTCATTTGAATATGAGTACGCTGAGCGTAAGCTTTATTTTATACATATCTCTTGTACGCTAGAATCTCATTACGAGATGGGGTCATATTGGGTTCGCAGGCTCTGGAATGTTTTCAAAAGAAAACTGCTGTCACGATCAATTAACTGCAAGATGTGCAGTGCAATTGTTTCATACTTACAATACCTATACGCTACTGTTCCGTAGGTCAATGATGGCTATTGGGTAATCAATCATCGTCACTCAATTCAGTATGTAAAATCGTTGCGTATGTCAGTTCGGCTTTAAACAATTCAAGCTAAAGGACGACCAACTATTCAAGCAGGTAGTATCGTGAGTTTTTTTGTATTTACGTTCTGTTTTGTTTGAGTTAATATTCTTGTTAAACACCCCTACAGGACTATTAGTTTTTTTAATGAACTTAGAGAACAATAATGCCAATACGTTTTCAACCAATCAATATTTTATTTACTCCGAAATGATTGAAAGCAACTATGATAATTAACATTTGCATACATGCTTGGTCATAAAAATGTAGTATTTGTTAATGAAAGCTAATTGGATGGCACGGAAGTTATTTGAGGAAACATATGTAAATGATTTTGTTGATAGGAAAGATTTTTTTAAAAGTTGTATGGTCGTTGTCAGACTAATTCACGGAGATCGATGTTACGATCAAAAATTGATCAAATCATGAAGATTATTAATAATTATTCATTAATTGTTACTCTTTCTTGTTAAGTTCTTACAAAATAGATAAGCAATATTCGCTCAAGCTTCCATAGCGTTTTTCCGCAATGGCAAGCTGTCAAATCCCACTAAATTATAACAGAGCAGGCGTGTTGCTCAAGGAAATGCAGCAGACGTTTTTTCAGGTACACTTAGACACAAATTTACTGAATGATGGTATCTTCATCAGCTTAATGAGTTTGAAAACCTCAATTACCTTAGATCAGCCACTTTCCGTGCAACATTTCTGTCCAGGAAGTTGTTGAAAGTGTATCTTGACGTAGTTTTCATGATCCTGTACCACACAATCAAACTTCGTCAGCTTGTACAGCTTTCGCAGGCTGTCCAACATGGCCTTCTCTTGTTGTCTCACCATTTAAGAGGATCATTGTTCGATGTACGCTCACCAACTCGATGCACGGATTGCATGAGAACGCAGGATTGAGTTCTGCTTCTGAGCGTATCTTTTTTTCACAAAATCTTTTTTTCTGTGAGTTTCTCATTCATTTGAACCGCCAACTCAACTGCCAACCGCCATACATACTGATAGGAAAATTATTTTGAATAATAATAATTATAACAACAATAATAATCCTACTACATATTTTATGCTGCTGATTCATGTTGTTTAGCTTGACTTACATATGCAAAGGTAACAGAAACGCAGGTTCGCTTCGTTTGTTAGATTTCGTTTAATTGGTTTAATTGAAATAGAACATGAGATAGTAGGACAACCAATTGGAATTCAAGCAAAGTCTTTGTCTCTATAATCAAAATACAGAATGAAAAATTATTCCACGGGATTTTTGCTTTTCTTATATAGAAAGGTTATACAATCACTGCAAAAATCAAAAATTCGAATCAGTTCATTTTGTACGCAATAAATGTATGGACGCACTTTGATTTCGCTGTAAATAATTCAGAAGTGTTAGATATTTAAATTTTATTCGATATACTGATAATATTAGACTACAACAACAGAATATTGTTCTCAACGTTTTCAACTTAGCCATTGTAGACTAGCTGGCGCACCTTCTTGCGAACGTTCCACATTAAATTCCGTACAGACTTCTTGGCCACAAGTTTTGACACTTTTTTACAATCTTTTCCGAACTGTTGAATGGTTTCGGCTGCCGAGACATGTTTCCTAAGATGTGCCTTCGTTAATACCCAAAATTCCTCAATTGGTCGAAGTTATCGACAATTTGGTGGATTCATGTCTTTTAGGACGAAAATGACATTTTTGGTAGTATACCATTCTATCGTTGATTTCGAGTAGTGGCATGAAGCAAGATCTTGCCAGAAGACAACAGTTGCATGCAGTTCAAATTTCCAGCAAGAATCGTATTGTACAGCTTTCGAACCCTCGGCCTGATCGATGCTTCTTGTTTCGGACTACGTTTTGGTTGTTTCTGCTTCTTACAGGTTCGAAATTCAAACGTTCTTTAGCACGAAGTACATTTGACTTTGAAGTGCCCACTGTTTTAGCCATATCCCGAACTAAAACCTTCTTCTTTTGCTTTAACGCCTTCAGTATATGTTTATCCAACTGAGGGTTAGCAGGACCTTTTTTTCGACCTCTTTTCGGTTTATCCTCAAAGGTGTTATCCGCACCGAACTTCCTGATTGCATTTTTAACGTTGTGAAAATCGGTTTAGCCATCTCCGAGAAAAGCGAGTGCACAATAATTTTACATACACAGACATAAAGACTGTCCCAGAAAGTTTGGACGCAACCAAAAACGCTAAACCGATTTTCACAACCTTGGATTCTAAAAAAAGGTCCTCAAATGACATAGGAAATTGTAGATTTTCAAATTCATCCGACTTCCGGTTTCGGAGTTACAAGGTGATTAGTGTGTTTGACTTTTGATTTTCAATTTTGGATCACTTACTTTCCTCAGATATAGTGTGACCGATTTTCATAAACTTAGGGTCAAATTGAAGGTTCTATAGTTCCATATAAAGCATTACAATTGTAAAGAGTGTTAAAAAATCACCAAAAGTGACGAAGTCAAAGAGGGAAAAATTCTTTTTTAATAAGGTTCGAAACTGTTTCAATTTGTAAGTCCTAGAAATTGGAAATAATGGTACAAAACTGCTCCATTCACTTTTCTTCAAGATGGCCAAATCGATTTTCACAAACTTATAGATTCAAAGGAAACGTTTTACAGTTTCATACGGAGTTCCTAAATTCGTTGTGGATACGACTTCCGGTTTCGGAGCTACAGTGTGTTTTGAATTGTAGATTTTGCTAGCTTACGGTCGAACAATTTTTTTCTGTTTCTATTGAATGAACAGTTGTTTTTGTGAATTCCGCACAGTAATATTTCTGGTGTTATGAGTAATACAAGAAAGGCATCATTACACAACTAGGTGGATTAAAACAGTATTTTTGTGTTTTCGACTCATCAGTGCAATAGCAATTGAAATTAATTCCTACCAAGCAGTTTGGTTTAAGACAAACCACAAAATAAAATTAAACTAATTATGTGAACGGCCCATACATTCAACAACTTCGCATGCGAGTAGTTTGGATTATCGCAAAGCGCGAGCAAAATTTAGACGTGTTGCTCCTTTGAAAATGGCATGCAATTTTCGCAACTATTGAACAAATGTCATTCACAAATAGTGGGAATGATGCTCTAAAATGAGGGGCGTGTTGATTTTCCAATGCAAAAGATTTCTGCGTCTAGTTGAAGGTGATGCATTTTCGAACTAACTAATTAACTATAGAATTCATAAAGATATCCAATACATGTGAAAACATGCACCATCAAGTCATCTACTAGATGGGATGAAAAATACGAATGAATGAAATTCTTGAAAATGAAATACATGTTATAACACATGTTTCAATCCTGTCTGAATAGAAATCTTCCGGTAGATCTGTAAAACACTACTTCGTGTGGTCTACTCGTACAAACTCGTACGAAAGTCTGAGGGTGACGAATGAGTCGAATAAGGTGGATAGAGAGGCAATTGCGATGCTTCTGGATTCCGACGCGCTGTGTTGTAAAATCATTTTTTTATTCGTTTCACGTGAGGCCGTTTCGCAACGGTTTAGGTTTTCAATCGCTCTAATAATACGCAGTAATACTAGCGGTTGATGGTTTTCCCATTTTTTCTGCGGAATATTTATCATGACAATCCTGGAAAACCGACTCAATTACCTTTCCAGTCCTAGATCACTGTGGAGCACTCGTGCTGACATCGGTTCATTACCTGGCACTCATTCTGTTTTCTGGTGTGCAATATCGTTTTATATTCGTTATGTTTCGTTTTCGAAACATTCGACGTCACTCAGCAGTTCAATATAAATCGTATAAACAACGCATTAACATAAACCACTGAATTTATGGGTGGCATAACAATTCAACATAAACTTTCAGGTACTAACGAGGCTAAGGCAAAATATAATGCATATAAAACGGTTATGAGCTTTATGCGCAGAAAGATGTACGCCTCCTGAATGACTAAGAATAGTCAATTTAGTTTTCACTATCACATGCCATGGAGTTTTTGGAGAACTTTTTCTTAACTACGATTACAGATTATCTGGCTGATCTGGCAAGCAAATATCGGGAAAACATTTCTGCAGAACATTGGGTATGAATTATCTACCTCAGAAACTGCTCCAAATCTATTTTAACTTCGATCTCTTTGTCAGTATTCGTTTGAATCTACATATTCCAGAGATCTTTTATTGGTAGCGATTTTTGTTATCATCTCTGGTAAAACAACAGTTTTCGAATATTTGATTCAAGTATATCACTTGGTAAACAAGTTCCTGTGGTAGTTGAAGAAACAGTATACTGAATAACTATAGTATTTAAACAATACATCATTACCATTTATGAACAACACACCAAAAAAGATTTTTTATGTTCGAATATTTTCAAATTTCTATCGCGATCGTGGCAATTTTTCACGCTAAATTTTCGCTACTAAATATTCATTATCATAAAACACTCGCGATGGCTGTTGAATATGTACCTGAATCTTTCGTGGGTGCCACTCTTTTGATTTCAAAATTACCATCGTTTCATAATTTTATCAATTAACTTGTAATCATTACATTAAGTTTAATGTGATGGCTAGAAAAACATGTCGCCTCGAAATCTCAGCTCATCACTATCAGGGCTGGTCTTTGTTTCCAACGTCGTTAGTGCATTATTTTCACTAACCTTGTCTCGGAGCAGACAGATGGGGGTAGGTTTTAGAGAGAGAGAGACAGCGCTTTTTTATGACCCCGACGCGACTATTTCAAAATTGGTTTAACTTCCGTAATGGCTTCCAACATCGCATCGCAAATGTTCTCCGCCCTTGCGAAACGTTTCCCTTTCACGCAATACTCGAGCGAACACTCGCCTGCTCGGGCAACGGTTGATCTAGTTTCTGCTGCTTTTCCTGGGTCACGCAAAAAACAAAGACGTGTCTACAATCCGCATCAAATTACCGGACCGAACCGAATGGTTCGGTTCTCGTGGAGATCTATCGCTAAAGCGGCGGATCGCTTGTTGCTCCAACCGAGCGTAGAAAGCAGTTCACTAGAATACAATGGGTCATTGAGATGCGGCTTGCAAACGGACGAATCTCAGATTGACCCAGCTATCGCTAAATATTGCACCCGAACTGTTAGATCAGATTGCGATCTCGACAACCATTTCAATGGTTGAAATCGTCTAGGAAGGCATCAGACCGAGATGTCATTGGGTGTACTCGTGGAAGGCACTAAACATGTTTTTCAAGTTCATTTCAAATGAATTTAATGTTGTAAGTGTTTTGCATAAGTAAATATATGTTGGGATCTCGATCAAAGGGCTTTTTTTTCAAAACGTAAACACTTATCATATCTTCATTGGAATTTAGTTTTCGTTGATGAACTATACAATCAGGGCGTATGGCTAGATTTTTCTATGAGATTGATAGGATTGTTTTTTTTTCTCCGGAACCGCCTAGAGTCCGTGGCAAAAATATTTCAGTCAAGAATTGAAACATTGGATTCCCATTTCCAGGAAGAAAAATTACAGGGTTGTGTACGAGACACGATCATGAGGACATTTAAAATGCAATTTTGAATCTCTCTCATCTACAGATTTAAGTTTGAAAAATAGGCAATAAATTGTGAAACAAGTTAGAAAGTATGCTATTATATCATCGTCAAGTGCGTTCAAGTAGTATTTATAATAATATTCAAAGCAAAAGGTTTTTTTTTGCAAACTTCCACTTCCGTTCGTAAAGAGAGATTTCTGTTCACGACAAACGAAACCGGTTATTAGTTTGCTATGTTTGATGCATGTTATTGGTAACGTTGAATGATGGTAATGACTAGTGTTTCTGACAAGCATAACGAGAAAATTCCCAATATTCCCATATGCATATCTACGGATTTCAGCTTTTCGTTTATATCTTTAGGTTTCAGTACTTTGATTTGTTTCTTTAGAAAACTACAGAAAATTGAAATTGAGAAAACTTTTATTTAATTATATAATTTTTGGATACCAAAATTTATACAAATTTCTCCCCGGTTTCCTTTATCATAAATCTATAAATAAATTGACACCAATATTTTTAATAAACTCCATTTATTCCTTAGAAATGAGAAGTACATGAAGAATTATTTTCTCATGCTGTATATTCAATACAGATTAACATCTGGAAAACTGGAATCACTGATGCTGTACGATATTCGAAGTACATAGCGATATTTAAGCTACTCCGATGGGTTTGAGCGAACGATAGAACGAATCGTTTCATTCTGACTTTTAAAATCAAAACTAACGGTGGGTAATGTCACAAACAATAGTGCAGGTTCGACATGGTTTAACAATGATTTGTATATACAGTATTACCTACTACCACATCCTAATGGAACTTGCTAATCACCAATTTCGATTTAATAGTGACTTAAAACATCAAATTTGAAACCTTCTCGTCGAGTCTACTCCAAAATATCCATCCACTCATCAAACTGGTTGACGTGTTCTGATTGACTCGTTCAAACATCAGTTAATTCAATCCAATTAAAGTACTTATTGCAAATAGCAAATGTTTTTACTATTCTTGTTTGAGTTAAATATTTCAAACCTACTGGTTATTCGCGACGATCAGGCTCAGAACTACCGTAATTTTAAACGCTTCTAACTAGGTGCTTTGAGGATGGATTTATATTATTTCTCGAAGAACACTAGATTATTTCCTAAGTGCAAATGACAGTGTCTCTTTGTCTACTTTCTATTTCAATTATTACGCAACATCTATGTATTTTTCGAATTGCTAAGAGTACCGTAATAATCGATAGAAAGTAAACAAAGAGTGTCTGTCATTTGCAGTTAGAACCTAATCTAAAGTCCATCGAAAAATAATATAAATTCATCTTCAAATCACATAGAAGCGTTTAAAATAACGATAATTCTGAACCTACTCTGTAAGTACTGCGTGTTCTGCAACCCCATCGTTCACCGGTGAACCAAAATCAATTGCAGCGAATTGCAGTGAATTGCAGTGCAGTGAACACCCACACAAACGAACACATATTTGGCATACAGCGCCGCACTTCATACCGACCAGATGACTAATCGTCGAAAGGATGGCGAGCATTTTTAATGAAGAAATACTTTCGAATCAAGTTAAATGTGGAAAATCCATCAACAAATCACCGAGATACGAGCGCTTTAAATCATTTACGAAAAATCAATCGCCGATAGTTCTAAATCAGCCTGTTAGTTACCGAAGAATCGAAATCAACAGCTAATTGGTATTCAATATACTGAAGTTAACACGGCATTAGCGTTATTCATGGCCAAATGAAACATTAATAATTCGCCCTTTTTACTCTAGACTTACTTTTGAGAAGGGACTAAACAAAAGCCCCTTGAAAATTTTTAATAATATATTTTTCAGAATCGATAGGTCCAATAGATTTGGTGTCTTCGGCAATATTTTAGGTAATTATAAGGACTATATAAAAAAAATTTAGTTCTGCTGAATTTTTTTTTGATTTTTATTTTAAAAAGAACGAATATCGCAAAAAAAAGATATTTTTTTGCTTTCTCTATAGAAAGGTATTAGAATTGCTGGAAAACCGACTTTCGAAAGGAGCCTCGGAGACCCAGAGTGTTATATACCATTCGACTCAGTTCGACGAGATCGGAAAATGTCTGTGTGTGTGTGCACTTTTAGAAGATATTTGAACGCGCTCAATTTTCTCAGAGATGGCTGAACCGATTTTAACAAACTTGGGCTCGTTTGAAAGCTACTGTCGGACCATTGATCAAGTTCGAAGATCAAATGGCTGTGACTTTGGTTCCGGAGATATGATTGTATAAGTAACGTAACCGGCAAAAAGCGTTCTATTTTAACGCGCTCAATTTTCTCAGAGATGGATGAACCGATTTTAGCAAACTTGGGCTCGTTTGAAAGCTACTGTCGGGCCATTGATCAAGTTCGAAGATCAACTGCCTGTGACTTTTGGTTCCAGATATATGTGGTATATGTGACGTAACCGACAAAACACGTTGATTTTTACCGCTCTTGGGATCACCTCTATTTTTGCTCTAGTGCTCAAAAGTTTAAGCACCTCGAAAAAAGCCTTCATGCTAAATTTGAGCTAAATCGGACATGCGTAAGGGGTGCTGCCCGGTGGTAAAGGTTTGACAATTTTCGATCTTGAAAAAGCACCATAGGGGGGAGTACATGAAATTTCCAAAATCGAAAATTTTTTCTGATGCCAAAACTCTTAAAACTGCATAAAACATCGAAATTTAGTGGCATCTGACATCGCATCGCCAAACGTGAACAAAAGGTATCAATACTTCCTTCAGATATTCACGAGAAATGGTAGAATATTCCGATCTAAATATCAAGAAGGGTTAGGTTAATAGCCAACGCAAATGCCAAGCGGTTGGTTGGAATAACAATTCCGAGTATGTGCCCAGAAACATTTAAGCATGCTTTTGTGAACTATTCGAATCAATCTGAATTATTTGGTGTCGAAAATGAGTCAAAATTAGAAATTATTTTATAAAATGAAAAAAAAATCATGAGACTGTTTTGAAGAATGAGAAAAGCATTATCACACCACTAGGTGGATTAAGAAGGGTTTTTAGATTAGCATCACTGTTCTCATACAAATAGGCAACGCAAATGTCAAGCACTAGTTTAGAAAAATGATGCTGACTGTGTGACATAAACACTGAAGCATGCTTTTGTGAACTACTCGAATCAATCTGAATCAATTGGTGTCAAAATTAGTATCCGAAAATATTTAATAAAAGTATGAAATATATTTTCATGAGACTGTTATGAAAGAAGAGAAAGGCATTATCACACCACTAGGTGGATTAAGAAGGGTTTTAATTTTTTGTTGTAACTGTTGTAACTGAAGCCCAAATATAAATACTGTCGAATTTTGGTCGTATATTTTAGACCTTTTAATGTTACGACATTCGGGTCCATCAATTCAGTATTTACATTTCATTTTCAAAATAAAATTTCATGGTTTTCTCCTAACCTTACATGTTTAAATACATTGCAGAAGACACCAAATCGATCGAACCCACCGTTTCTGAGAAATATATTATTGAAAATTTTTAAGGGAAATTTTTCTTAGTCCCTTCTCAAAACTAAGGCTACAGTAATAATGACAAACTTGTGATGCAAATTGTCTCTCTTGATCATAACGAATGCATATACAAAATTTGAACCGAGTAAAATAATAATAGAATAAATCGACCTTCGGTTTCATATAGAATTGAACACGATCGAAACCGTCGGCCGTGCGAGAAAAATCAAACGGATGACATCATAATGGCATACTGTGATTGGCTCGTGAAAACATAGGTCTATTTAAACCAATTTTCCATTAGTATACTATTGAAGTATTGAAACGACGTTGTCATACATGTTTAAGTTAAATGTTGTCGAGTCGATTGATTGTTAAATTATGTCAATATATGTCATATACCATTCGACTTAGTTCGTCGGTATTACAAAATGTTTGTGTGTATGTATCAGGTGTACAACTTTGCTTCCGCCGTTTTCCGATAGGTGGCTGAACCGGCCGAGGCTGGTTAAAATACATAGATGATAATGCCTTTAAAGTGAGTGTGTACAGTGCCTAACGAATTGTCATCGCCGTTTCATTGACAGTTGTTCTTGTTTTCGTATTATTCACGCTCGAAAATGTCTGTTTATGTGCCCAATTCTCGCTATTTGCGGGAAGTTTTACTTTTCTGTTACAATTCGATAAAAAATGCAACTGAAGCGCATCGAATGCTTTCCGAAACTTACGGTGATACCGCTCTGAGTAAAAGAACGTGTCGGGAGTGGTTTCAACGTTTTAAAAATGGTCGAAGACAAACATGATGGTGGAAGAGAAAAAACCTTCAAAGATGAATAACAATTTACTACGAGCTCTTAAAACGGGGTGGAACCATCACAGGAGATCGCTACCGAACGCAACTGATGCGTCTTAGTCGCGCGCTAAAAAAAAGCGGCCACAGTATCAAGAGCGACATGGCAAGGTCATCCTCCAACACGACAATGCTCGGCCTCACGTCGCAAAAGTGGTCAAAAAGTACCTGGAAACGCTGAAATGGGAAGTCTTGCCGCACCCGCCGTATTCCCCAGATGTCGCCCCTTCTTTTTTTTTTTTTTTTTTTTTTATTTTTAAGGCACACTGCTTTAGCTCTAAGGTGCCAAGGACTTTTTCTAATTTTATTAACGACTAACTTAAAACTAGGATAGTATGATTGGATAATGTTGTATGTTAATGTTAATGATAATGTTGGGGTCGCAGTGGTTGTATGTTAATGATAATGTTGGGGTCGCAGTGGTCGACTTTGGCTGATCCAACCTTCAGCTGGCGGTCGGCACCGGCCGGTGGATGGAATATGTCATGAGTCTTCCAGATGACGTTGGCCGCATCCCTCGGTCCGTGTGGGTCCGCGGGAAACACCCCCAGGCTACGAATACCCGGCGGGTGGCCCGCATGACTAGAGCGACCTTCCGTGGGCGATGATGGTGATGTAAATATAACGAAAAAATATAGAGAAGTAAATATTGCGGAAAACGAAGTAAAATGGGGATATGGGAACGAAATGACTAAGAACGACAGAGATCTAATTAGTTGACATCGAGATGGAGAAGAGACGGGGAGGGGGGAAGCGAAAAGGTTAGTGACAGCAAGAAGATCTTGTTAGTTCCGATGAAGATGGTGGACAGATGAGGAATCGGGATAATCGGCGGAAGTTAGTGTCGAACCTGCAGGTGAAAATAATTCTTAGCCACAGTTGAAATAACGTCGATAAATAGGAGGAACTTTCTAAGCAAGATGTAACAGATTACACTTGTATATTAATGTGTTTGAGGAACTGGTATATCAGAAGCATATATGAACTATCCCGACTCGCCAACACATCCCGAACCGGAACCTCAGTCGGTCTACCTCGGGCCCTGAGGGATTCCAATAGCTCCGATCTGGCGTCGCGATACTCTACGCACGACCACACGACATGCTCGATGTCCTGATAACCGTCGCCACAGGTGCAGAGCCCGTTCTTCACGATCCCGATACGCCGGAGATGTGCGTTGAATGTATAGTGATTTGACATGAGTCGTGACATAACGCGAATGAAATCACGACTCACGTTCATCCCCTTGAACCAAGGTTTCGTCGATACCTTAGGGATAATGGAGTGTAGCCATCGTCCCAGTTCGTCATTCGTCCATGAAGTTTGCCAACTTTCGAGAGTTTTCTGACGAGAAATACTGAAAAATTCATTGAAGCAGATTGGTCTTTCATAAATGTCACCTTGTAATGCGCCCACCTTAGCCAATGAGTCTGCCTTTTCATTGCCCGGAATGGAACAATGCGAAGGGACCCAGACTAACGATATTGAATAAGACCGTTCAGATAAAGTTCGCAAGTGTTCCCGTATTTTCCCCAGGAAATATGGGGGATACTTTCCTGGCTTCATTGCCCGGAGAGCTTCTATTGAGCTTAGACTGTCCGTGACAATGAAGTAATGGTCTTTGGGCAATGTTTCAATGATCTCGAGGGTGTACTGAATAGCAGCTAATTCTGCGACGTAAACTGAAGCCGGATCACTGAGTTTGTAAGAAGCGGTGATGTTTTGATTGAAGATGCCGAAGCCTGTGGACCTGTCGATGTTTGATCCATCAGTGTAAAACACCTTTTCACAGTTGACTGTTCTAAATTTATTATAAAATATATTAGGGGCCACTCGAGGGCGTACGTGTTCCGGAATTCCACGAATCTCTTCTCTCATGGATGTGTCGAAAAACACAGTAGAATCAGAAGTATCCAAGAAATGAGCACGGTTGGAAGCAAACGAAGAAGGATTAATATTCTGAGCCATGTAATCAAAATACAAGGACATAAAACGGGTTTGAGAATTAAGCTCAACTAACCTTTCGAAGTTTTCAATCACCAGAGGATTCAAAATGTCGCATCGAATGAGCAAACGATATGAGAGATCCCAGAACCGGTTTTTCAACGGTAAGACGCCCGCCAACACTTCAAGACTCATCGTATGAGTTGATTGCATGCAACCCAAGGCAATACGCAAACAACGATACTGAATTCTTTCCAGCTTAATGAAATGGGTGTTCGCGGCGGATCGGAAGCAGAAGCATCCATATTCCATAACGGACAATATCGTTGTTTGGTACAACCTGATCAGGTCTCCTGGGTGGGCACCCCACCAAGTTCCGGTTATTGTACGAAGAAAATTGATTCTCTGCTGGCATTTTTGTTTCAGATACCTAATGTGACATCCCCAGGTGCCTTTGGAGTCGAACCAGACCCCGAGATATTTGAATGTGAAGACCTGAGCTATGTTTCCACCCCCTAGTTGAAGCTGTAGTTGTGCTGGTTCTCGCTTCCTTGAAAATACAACCAGCTCAGTTTTCTCCGTAGAGAACTCGATACCCATTTGAAGAGCCCATGTGGATAAGTTGGCAAGAGTATCTTGTAACGGCCCTTGCAGATCGCCAGCTTTGGGTCCTATAATGGACACAACGCTGTCGTCGGCAAGTTGTCTCAGCGTGCAAGATGTGTTGATACATTTATCGATGTCGTTTACGTAAAAATTGTATAAAAGGGGGCTTAAGCATGAGCCCTGAGGAAGACCCATGTAACTGAATCGTATTGTCGACAAATCACCATGCGCGAAATACATGTGTTTCTCAGACAATAGATTATGTAAAAAGTTGTTCAAAACTGGCGAAAGACCATGCTGATGCAGCTTCTCAGATAGGATATTTATAGAAACTGAGTCAAAAGCCCCCTTAATGTCTAGGAAAACTGACGCCATTTGTTCCTTACGAGCAAATGCCATTTGAATTTCTGTTGAGAGCAACGCAAGACAATCGTTCGTTCCTTTGCCCCTGCGGAAACCAAATTGTGTATCTGAAAGTAAGCCATTAGTCTCGACCCAATTGTCTAGACGAAACAGAATCATTTTTTCGATCAATTTCCGGATACAGGAAAGCATAGCAATCGGCCGATACGAATTGTGATCGGAGGCTGGTTTTCCTGGTTTTTGAATGGATATCACTTTCACTTGTCTCCAGTCATGTGGAACAATGTTGTCCTCAAGGAACTTATTGAATAAACTCAGCAAGCGTCTTTTGGCGGGGTCAGGCAGATTTTTCAACAAGTTGAATTTTATTCTGTCTAATCCCGGGGCTTTATTGTTACATGACAAGAGCGCAAGTGAGAGCTCTACCATCGAAAACGGTGTTTCGTTTATATTTGGTGTCGCGGCGCGGGTGATCTTCTGTTCCGGAACAGAGTCAGGACATACTTTTTTAGCGAAATCGAATATCCAGCGGTTAGAATATTCCTCGCTTTCATTCGTTGTGTTATGATTGCGCATTCGTCGGGCTGTGTTCCAAAGAGTGCTCATAGATGTTTCTTTTGTTAGGCCGTCTACGAACCGACGCCAGTAACCGCGTTTCTTAGCTCTAATCAAGTTCTTAATTTTAACGTCTAACGCCGCGTAATTCCGGTAATTATCAGGTGTTCCATTTTTTCTGAATATTTTATACGCGGAGGCTCTCTCCGCGTTTAAATTTGTGCACTCTTTGTCCCACCACGGGTTGGGAGGACGGATGTTAGTTTTCGCGCCGGGTACACGTTTCGTCTGAGCTTGAGTCGCGGTGTCGAGAATCAAGCCAGCCAAAAACGTGTACTCTTCCTCCGGAGGAAGTTGTTGAGTTCTTTCAAGTTTCTCAGATATCGCGGTCGCATAGCTATTCCAATCAATATTTCGTGTGAGGTCATACGAAACATTGATTGTCTTCGATGGTTTTGAGCCGCTGGTGATTGATATTACGATCGGTAGATGATCGCTACCGTGGGGATCAGGAATTACCTCCCACGTGCAATCCAACCGTAGCGATGTCGAGCAAAGTGATAAATCCAGCGCACTTGGTCTTGCTGGTGGTGCAGGAATCCGTGTCATTTCTCCCGTATTCAAGATTGTCATATTGAAGTTGTCGCAGATATCATGGATCATAGCTGATCTGTTATCGTCGTGAAGACAGCCCCATCCCGTACCGTGTGAGTTAAAGTCCCCTAAAACCAACGTCGGTGCGGGAAGGAGCTCAATGATATCACTGAGCCACCGATGCCCAACCGAGGCTCTTGGGGGAATATAGATTGAAGCAATGCAAAGATCCTTGCCTTTGATTGTAACATGACATGCGACAACTTCAATACCTGATATCGAGGGGAGCCATGTCGCCCCTTCTGACTTCCACCTATTCCGTTCGATGGCACACGGCCTGGCAGATCAACATTTTCAATCCTTCGAAGAGTTGGAAAAATGGATTGCTTCATGGATAGCGTCAAAAAAGAACTCCTTTTTTCGAGCCGGGATCCGAAAATTTCCGGAAAGATGGGAGAAAGTTGTCGCTAGCGACGGACAATACTTTGAATAATACATCTGTAAGCACTTTTTCGCAATAAAGCTTTAAATTTTGAAAAAAAAACGGCGGAAGCAATGTTGAACACCTAATATGTATGTCTGTGAGTATGTGACAAATAATGTCACTCGATTTTCTCAGAGATGGCTAAACCGATTTTCACAGACTTAGATTCAAACGAGAAGTTTTATGGTTCCATAGCTTGATATCGAATTTTATCTTTAACCAACTTCCGGTTCCGGAATTACAAAGCAATATGTGCAAATCTATGAAAAAATGCTCAATCAATTTTCTCGGAAATTTCTTAACCGATTTTGACAATCTTTGATGCAAAAAAAGATCTTGAACTGTGTTAAAAAGTCCCCGAAAAATTGATTCAAATCTGATTCTCGGTTCCGGTATTACAGCGCGATAAATGAATTTTTTTCAATTTCATGACTAATTTTTCAAAAGTGATGGCGAAATCAGGAGCAAATTTTTATAAAATTTATTGGTAAATTCCTCTAGTTGGCAGACTTTCTTAGTGGCTATATAAATCTACTTTGGGAATAATAGTCCCCGGTTTCCGCTTCCGAAAGCACCGGCAATAGTGAAGAAAAGTTCTAAAACGGAACTCACTTCGACTTTTCAGCAACGTTTAAATCGATTTTCACAAATTATGGTTCAAATTGAAACTCTCAGTGTCTTTAAAGAAGCTGTGGAATTTCATCCAGATCCGACTTTCAAACTGTCATACAAAATGATGCAAAACCGATACGCATCGGTACGTGCTGGTACGGAAGAAGAAAACACCACCGCCAAGCGTGTTTTGTTCAATTTGTATAGCGTGCAGGGTAGCCACATTTAAATCTACATTAACTTGGTTACAAATTGAAAAGGGTATGGTAGTTTACACCCAAAGAAAATTTTTGAATTTTTTTAAGTTTAAAAAAAAATCATGGCAGAATCTTGATGTTTTTGAAAATAAAAGCGAAAGGCATCAATACACCACTAGGTGGATTAAAAAAGATTTTTTTCTTAGCATTTCGCCACAAATGTCACGAAATAGTAGCATACACAGATACCAGTATTTCTATGTGCTATAAGCAGCCTTCATCAGTTTATCAATTGCAAATTCATTAGGGAACAGACTTAGAACTGATACTCATCAGTGTTTAGCTGCAAATAGTACACCGAATCTTATAGTATCTATTTCTATTACTATTTTCAGACATTAGTGACGAAATAGTAACGATATTTTAATAAAGTGACATAATAGAAAATCCTGGCCTGTTCCACAGGTGGATCGCGACAGGTTCCGGAAGGGCCTCAAAAACGACAAGATCCTAAAAAATTTGGTAAAATATGAATAAATATCTTCCTTTTCAATATATTATTCTGGTTATCAGGTCCGTTGAATGTAGCTGATTAACTTTATTTTATTATTTACTTAAATTTTAATCTATATTTTTATTCTGACACATCGCATCGAAATGTTCGAATGACACTAATAACCGCGACTTGGACGATAAATATCTTTGACCGAAACTATTAAATTGATTCAAATCCTAGTCGATTGATTAAAATCTTTTGTTCAACCGCCATGAAACTATATGATTCTTAGGTCATCGTTTTACTAGCCGGTGGCCACCAAAGCATATACGGTTTGCCCATTCAAGCGGCACTATCAATATTAATAAGCCGAAGCAATGCCACGATTTGGTAACAGAAGCCATGGTTTGGTAGCCGGTTCGTATCGAGAGGCGTTCTCGAGTACCGTTTTGTACAGGTATTTATTACAAACTACTTCACTGGCAGAACAACCCTCGACCAATCCATCTGCAGACAAGCTGGCTTTCCTCTGACTCTGGCACGGTGTTTTCTGTGCTCACCCTTTAGACAGCCGCCGTTCATTTCAGCTCCAGTGTAGCAAAATTAGAATATTGGGCAACTATCACAACATCATTAAGCTCATCAATTTTATTGCGACAACGCGTTTGCAGAAACACCCTGAAAAAAGCGGTACTAGCGTGTACCGGATTAAAGGATTAGTGTCACGCGCAAGTACAACGCATCTTCAAGAAACATTGAAAAATGCGCCGGACCGCAGAATCCGATTGGCCACGCTGGTGGAAAGTGTCCTCTCGCGATGAATGGTACAGTCACCGATCGGAAAAGGTCAGACCATTGCTTTTGAAAATGATTACCCTGCCGGTGTTGGCAGGCGCTGGCTGCATGTTGCATATTGCGTGCAAGAACGATCTAAACCACGATCTAAGAAGCGACGTTCGCCCGTTCGTGTCGTCCCGAAGATTTTGCCGTTTGCGCGAGCTTTGATGATTGAGATCGGTTATATTTTTTATATTATATGCATAAAATGTTAATGGCGCATTAGCACTCAATAAATTCCTTGATGATTCGCTGCATGTTTTGTGCCTGTAATAGACTAGCAGTTATATGTAAGCAATGAAAATCTAACTCAAAAGTTTATGCAGATTGGAATGCAACTACATTGGATAAGCAGTCACCAAGAATGTTATTTTTTCTGTTGCCATCTTAGCTTTCTTTCGGATTAGAATATATAACTGAAATAAATATCTTGGTATACAACTGTGGAGCGCATTGGTTGTGTAATATCGACTAGAATGAACACCTGTCGAGAGTACGGAAAGAGTGGCAGAGCAAAATCAATTGTGAATCCAGAACATGACAGCTCTATTCTGGCAACACTAGTATCTACTTCAGATTTCTGATGAAGACATTAAACTCCCACCATCTGGATGTCCTTTATGAGGTGCCTTGCATGATTTATTGTGTCGCCAATTATCCTTGGCCAATTACGTCTAAATGGCTATCATTTATTAATCTTGCCCTCATCATCCTTATATCAGTGAGCCAACGTCCGTTGGGCAGCCAATCAGCTATCAAGTAACGGCTGCCCGAAGTAAATGCCATCTGAGGACTTAATTACTTCTTTTCATGGCATCTTCCGTGGTCGCAACGTGCTCGTGATGATGTTGATGACTATTACTACAGTGCACACAGTGTAATAATAGCTAACGATCTTATGAGTGTTCTATTCATTCCTAGGTTGTCCTTGCGATGGAAGCCACCAATTCACGTCCCAATCCTAAAGTCAAAAATCTCATATAACTAAGTAGATTTTGGTCAATTACGAAACCTTTTAAGGATTCATCATTGAATGTATAGACTCTTCGTGCGGTTGTTCTTAAATATTCACTACCCAAACCGGATGAAACTTTGCGTTTACGACCTATTCATGAAGCCGATGCTTGACACGCAGGTTTTATTTTAAGAATATTATCTTCTAAAGTTTGTGCGTGTGCACGCCTGCATTCCTTCGTCGTTGCACACGCGAGATTCAGATTTAGCTTGCCCGGCAGAAGATCCTCTCGCAATGTTGCGCTCTACACTTGAACCAACAACCAAACAGAGCCTCCTCTGGGTTGCGATCGTCGTTTGTTCGGTTGAATGATGAGTGGCTACTGCTGAAACAGGTGCTTGGTCCGAGAGCATAATGATGGAATCGGAATGATGAGGTTTAATTAAATTATAAAAAAGCCCCTTTGCTCACCTGGACGACCGAATTGCATGGAGTTTATTTTTGTAGATGAAGTGGCATTGAAATTATCTTTTAAGGCGCCATCTAGAGTCCCGGAACTCCGGCAAATGAATGGAGTGTAGGATATTCCGTCCCCGTGAGAGGCTTTGTTCTACGAATCGATTTCGACAGCCGGTTTTAATCATGTGGAAGATAATCTTTTTCTGACAGTCGATTTTGTTTAACCTTAAAATATTATTCCTAGCGGTGAAACCCATTTGTGCCGGCAGTTGATTTATGCTGTTTCTGTCTTAAGGTCCTAGTTCATAGAGGATCGAAAAATTCAAGTTAGATTCAAAACAGAAAAAAATGAATTACTGATATATGACAAGATCGACAGATTTCTGAGATGAGATCTGTGGAATTAGTATTATTAGGGTAACATTAGCGTTAATTTGTGCGTTTTTGTCCTGCGTTTTCGACTTTTCAGTGACTAACAGATCAAGTTGAAGCGCTTGTGTTAAATGAATTTTAACTTAAACTAACACCTTTAAGTTTCGTCTAAAACATTAGACTATATACTTTAATTATTTTTACGTTTCGTCTTTGACTCATCAGTGCACAGCAGTTCAAATTGAAACTGCTTAGTGCTAAACTCGGCAGTTCAATTTGAACCGCTAAGCAGACGTAAAGTTTCTGCTATTTACAGAACACTTTTTGTTTTGCAACGGAGTGCAACGTCTTTTCTGACGTGCCGAACGAAAACGTGTTTTCGACTATTTCTGGCCGATGCAGGTATGGTCATTTAGTATATACTTTAATGTTTCTTTATCATCATCATTAATGTTTCTTTCTGTTTGTGTTTCAAAATTCAAACCGCACGGCTGCACAGACGATGAAAGTTTAACAGCTTAGCACTGATAAGTCGAAAACGCAACAAGAAGAAAGCTTTTTAAGCAGGGTAAAGTGAGGGGAGATGCCGCTCTGGAAGATTTGCCGCATTTTAGAGTTTGTAGTTATAGAAGTGCTCAAGAGTTGTAAATGTATGTTTTATCTCGTGAGACGACAAAAAGTGGCGTATAGGTAGCGAATTATATTTTATCAATAAATATTCATAACCAAGGATTATATGCAACATATATAGTGGTTTTGGGGAAGTACTAGGTCACACGCAATTCTGTACTAAACTTAAGGGGACACTCTATGAAACGATAGATTATATGGTCCATTTTCATTAGTGTATTGTACACAAACCAAAGAAGCCAGGAAAATTACTTTTAAAGCATCCGTAGATGTGCGTTTGAGAATATGAAAAAAAATTATATACTAAAACTATTCAAGACTAGTGTTAAAAATCAGGAAATTATTAAAAATAAAATATTACCAACAATATTTTATTCATAGTAGAGGTTCACTTCTATATACAAAGTCTTACTACCGAACAGCATTCGAGCGTTGAACATACAAGTGTGTTATACTTAGAGAGTCTTCAAACAGTATATATCTGTGAAATGCTTATTACAAATCCCAGACAACGAGAGCCTTTGCCACAATGTACGAAATATATTGCTTCTAACTCAGTTCTTCGTTAAGAAGAATGCTAAGATCCTTGTCATATTTGACTCTCTCAATCTCTGATTCTCGAAGACAAAAATCGAAAAGAATAGTTGTTTTATTCCACGTGAAAGTGATAATTGAACATTTCCTTAAAATTGTCAACATAATCGTTCGAGCATGACATATGAATTAGAAAGATGGCAGTATTTTCAAATTCAAAATAATTTCATATTTACATTGATTTATACTGCTGTCAACAATAATTGCTGAAAGAACACAACTTTATACACATATATACCATTCGAAAAAGTTCGTCGAGATAAAGAAATTTGTGTGTGAAATTTCATTAATTTTTCTCGGGGATGGCCTTACTGATTTCTACAAACTTAGACTCATATGAACAGTCCTTTGCTCCCATTTAAGGTTTCTGAATTTCATTTGGATTCGACTTCTGGTTCCGAAACTACAGGATGATATATGTAATGAAATTAAAATAATGTCACTCATTTTGCTCGTAAATGGCTGAACCGATTTCTGCCATCGAATATTCAAATGAAAGGTCTTAGGGTCTTCATAAAAACTGTTTGTTTTGATGTGGAACACATCTTTATTTTCTATATAGGAGTGAAAATCTGAAACTCAAGGAAAAATACACGTAGAAATGTGGTCAGGTTTTAAACACTTACAGCTCAGTATATTTTGTATCAATTATTAATATTATTTCATTATTTGATTGGAAATATTTCTAAGATTCGATTTGAATGTATCAAGCCACATATTTTCAATTATAAATTTTTGAAATTTCGATTAGTAGCGAGCAGTGTCCCATTTTGTTTGCTAAAAATCTCCGGCATATCGGATTTCCCTGCCATAGACGACGGTTTTGAAGGAGTAAGCGATATATCAAAGGGAAAGCATCGCTTTGATTGGTCAATCGATGCAAAAGCGAAGCTGTTGGAAGCACGCGAATCTGTAGATAGAAGTGAAATTATAGCTAACGTTTCAGTTCTACTGGTAGCATGCTACAGGTAGGTTGTTGCTAGACAGCAAGACAAAAAGGGCCATAAAACGATTTGAAGCTTTAATTGGTATGCTCTGATCTTGTGTCATGCAAGCTCGGATGAAATTCCATGTTATGACGTTTCGCCTGAGAAATTGACAACTATCCAGGGTAAACTTTGAGTGCTTAAGATTAATTTATAATTTATATAAGATGAACTCGGTTGATAATCATAAAAAGTTTATAGCTGCAACCGAAATCGCAAATGCTAGAGAAACTTAACGCTATAAAAACAACTGCTTGCATACAAAACTTGAACACAAGCTTGGCGAAGAGAAACTGAAATATTAAAATCGTATCGCAAGTATGTACAAAGATATAATTGCATACATTTGGGATATTGGTGTAATTTCAACGGCTATAAAACAAACAATGTTCGGTGTTGATTCCTAATCAAGATCAATCTAATCAGACTCTGGTGCAATTGCGGATTCAAAAGTGTGACGATTGATTGAGCTGTTTGATTATAGATCATTAGAAATTTTGGTTGCCTTGTTCCACATCAATGGCTCGAACAACCCTTTGGGGCTGATCCTTGTAGTTTTTTAATCAGATCCGACTTCCGGCTCAGGGGATACAGGGTGATTAGTGTAAAAATTTCACATAAATCTATCGAGTTTATCGGGTTCACGGATTCTGAGAGTCGACGGCCAAATAAACTTATTTCAGTTTTACTGGTGTTCGGTCTTCGACCCCGGAAGGTACCCAAAAATTTTATGTGAAACGCACTACGATTTCTCTTAGATGGCTAAACTGGTTTTCAAAAATTTCGAACCTAATGTTAATGGTTAACAATTCAGTAGGTGATTTTCAAAAATTTCGGATCTAATGTTAATGTTTAACAATCCAGTAGTTGAATTTTACTGACTTCAGCTACACCGATTTCCGAATTCCGTTTTCGGATGTATCGGGAATAGGTGAACTAAAAGAAGGCCAAAACGAATTCAATAAATGAAAATTCAAATTAAATTACACTTATGATCCTATACAAAGTTGGTGAATTTAGTCCGATTCCGACTTCCTATTTTGATATTACAGGGTGATGAGTTTTTAGAATTCAAACCGTCATAGAAGATGACGATACCCAAAAATCTTCAAAGTTAGGGTTATTTGTTCGTCATACTAATTCATGGACTTACGAACTATTTTTGGTTATGCTGGTCTCTGAATACCGTTTCTGGAAGTATCATAAATATTAAAAAACGTTTAAGAGGAACTCACTTCTACATTTCATGGAATGCTCAATCGATTGGCAAACGTTTTGATATAAGGAATAATTTTAAGGAAAAGGTATCATCTCACTGCTAGGTGGATTAAGCACGTTTTTATTGTGAATAGAAAATCATTCTAGATTCATTCAATGTTTACAATGTCGATGGTGACAAAGTTTTAACTAGTTTATTTGAAAAAAAAAGGGATTTAAATTTTAAGGAAAGATAAGTTATTCCAGCATGGCATTGCAACGTAATGACAACTTATTTTTAACCGTTTTCCAATATGTTACCTGAGTTTGCTTCTACACGAACAGTCGAACATAAGCATCTCATCAATGTGAATCTTTCAAGTCTTTGGCGTGCTGGAAAGTAAAAGGTATACCTTTCGTTCACTTTTAACTATTAGAAACCGACAAATGTAAAGTTACGAGAATTTACATAGTCCTCAGCAATTCTTGCTTTTACACCTTTTCTTTGCACATCCTTGCTCTCCATGCTCTAGAGTTAGTATAATGTTAGTAATATAAAGTTATAGACCAAGCCTAGCGGAACTATCTTAACTTATTGAACTAAACACACTGTACTAGCTCTAAGGATATTTCTTATAAGTACTTGAAACTAAGATAATTCATTTAATTGTTACATTGTCTTATTTAAGTTACATTGTCGTGTGTTGATCACCGTAACTCTGGGGGATCCATGAAGTAACTGTTGTAGTAAATAACTACAATGACAGTTCAATACTCTCTAGTTACATTCAGATGACTATTAATTGCGAATAGGTTCGCTTAAAAGGTCATACTCTATGAAGATTTTAACTGCGGTCGGCTGCGGCAGGGTATGGGTATATGGCAAATGATTAAAGTGTTGACGCCTTCTTAGCGTTTTTGCTGACGTTGCACGCCGAAACCGTCGCTAAACACAAGACGCATAAATAAATCCGATTAAAACAGTTACGGGTCGAAAATGATGCGATTGAGGATATAAGAAGAGACGAACAGAGCAGTTCCTAGTGATCATTGAGAAATCACCGGCAAAGCCACCGAGGTCTAATTAAAATGACTGTTTCATTAGGTGCAGAAGACACCGGGGTGTGTTTTTGCGAGCAGATTTGTGATGCAATACGACCACCGGAGTCAGTGTTCAGTGCAAGGTCGAACAGTTGACTAACAGGGTTGAAGGACGATCACGGCTTGATGGTATCCACTAACGAATGGTGAAATCCCTAGCGTCCGTCGGCTACGTCACCATGAATCACATGTAAATTTTTTTGTGGGGATTTTGTCATCGAGTTATCAACCGATACTATGGCATTGAAAGGATGCTTAGGTTATAAAATCAGAAAATAGTCACAATCCGGATCCATAACAGCGTCAGCACTGAGCAATTATATTTCAGCTTATATGAATTATCATAATCCCGAGGTAAAAAACTCTGTACGCTGATTGGTTGCACTCAGTTCCATGACTAGAAAACGACGATTGAGTTTTAGTTTTATCACACTTTCGTATTCGATCCGCTAAACATAAAATTCATGTCCTAATCTCTGAATCAAATAACCAGAGTATGCCGTGAGGTGCTATTGAATAGGACAAAAGATAACTAATGTAATGTCAATTAGGTTATTAATTTGAGATCTAAATACATTAAAGTAAATAGTTGAAAATGGCGTTTCAGAACCACGATCGAGTGTTTTCCGTCAACTGTTTACGATAAGGTTATCAAGGGTGAATGATACAACCTTACTTCATGATTAGAAAACAAATTATTTCTTCCTTTCATCTAATTATAGAGGTTTCGTGTTTGTGAGCATTCGCCCCAGACAGGCTACAAATACAGTCTATAAATCACACCTTTTCATAAAAATGGACTGAATTGATTAATGAAGAGTAGGCAAATGTGGGATGAGAAGAACAAGTGAAATTTGCATTCCACTTTCGTGTTTTTCATTCGATATAGCTTACATAATTTGCGATTGCTACGAAAAAAACGAAAAAAAAAATAGTTTCCTGAGTTATAAAATCAGTTTTTAATTTTTACATCAAACATATTTAAAACATGTATATAAGACGAGGGTGAAAGGATATTTTGCTCTTTGAAGTGTTTAAAAAGTTAAGCTAATGGAATCATTCAGCTAAGAAGTTTTTTTTTGTTTTTTTGGCATACCAAAAGGCAGCCATATCGAATCACTGATTTTTCTCCTATGCTTCAACGACGTGAACTTTTTACTGAACGGTCCATGATTATCTTCTGCTGACGATCTAGAGTTATTCCAAATTGTAAAGACTCTTTTCGTTCAAAATCAACTTAACATTTTCCCGAAGTAGTGTGAGAGTAATAATATGACAATAAATAAAAGGTGATTTTTTTGAGGTTAGGATTTTCATGCATTAGTATTTGCTCAGATTTTTTGAGGTTATGATTTTCATGCATTATTATTTGCTCAGTATGCTCTGACATTTCATCATGAATAGACTTACTAACGAGCAACGCTTGCAAATCAGTGAATGGGCCCTAGAAAAGTTGGCAGAAAATCCGCTTTTTTATCGACAAATTTTGTTCAGCGATGAGGCTCATTTCTGGTTGAATGGCTACGTGAATAAGCAAAATTGCCGCATTTGGAGTGAAGAGCAACCAGAAGCCGTTCAAGAACTGCCCGTGCATCCCGAAAAATGCACTGTTTGGTGTGGTTTGTACGCTGGTGGAATCATTGGACCGTATTTTTTCAAAGATGCTGTTGGACGCAACGTTACAGTGAATGGCGATCGCTATCGTTCGATGCTAACAAACTTTTTGTTGCCAAAAATGGAAGAACTGAACTTGGTTGACATGTGGTTTCAACAAGATGGCGCTACATGCCACACAGCTCGCGATTCTATGGCCATTTTGAGGGAAAACTTCGGAGAACAATTCATCTCAAGAAATGGACCGGTAAGTTGGCCGCCAAGATCATGCGATTTGACGCCTTTAGACTATTTTTTGTGGGGCTACGTCAAGTCTAAAGTCTACAGAAATAAGCCAGTAACTATTCCAGCTTTGGAAGACAACATTTCCGAAGAAATTCGGGCTATTCCGGCCGAAATGCTCGAAAAAGTTGCCCCAAGTTGACTTTCCGAATGGACCACCTAAGACGCAGCCGCGGTCAACATTTAAATGAAATTATCTTCAAAAAGTAAATGTCATGTACCAATCTAACGTTTAAAATAAAGAACCGATGAGATTTTGCAAATTTTATGCGTTTTATTGTTTAAAAAAGTTCTCAAGCTCTTAAAAAATCACCCTGTATAAGGAAATGTTCAATTATCACTTTCACACGGAATACTCGTTTCGATTGTTGACTTCGAGGATCAGAGATTGAAAGAATCAAATGTGTCAAGAATCTTAGCATTCTTCTTGATGAACAACTGAATTAGAGGCAATATATTTCATACATTGTGGCAAAGGCTCTCGTTGTCTGGGATTTGTAATGAGCATTTCACAGATATATACTGTTTGAAGACTCTCTAAGTATAACACACTTGTATGTTCAACGCTCGAATGCTGTTTGGCTGTAAGGCTTTGTATAAAGAAGTGAACTTCTAATGTGTACAAAATCCATCAAATATAATACTGGTTTCATTTTTAAGGTAAATACATAAGTAGCAACGCTCGTATTCAGGGGTTTTTGGTACCACATGCACTTTGCATTTCTGTGAAAGGGTTTTGTAAGAAACATGGAAATTACGTCTGCTCAACATGAACTGCTAATGCAAAGATGAGTTAAACACGACTGCTAACAATTGAAAAAAACCCTTCCTTATCCACCTAGTGGTATGATAATGCCTTTCTCTTCTTTCATAACAGTCTCATGGAAATATATTTCATACTTTTATTAAATAATTTCGGATACTAATTTTGATACCAATTGATTCAGATTGATTGGAATAGTTCACAAAAGCATGCTTCAGTGTTTATGTCACACAGTCAGCATCATTTTTCCAAACTAGTGTGCTTGACATTTGCATTGCCTATTTGTATGAGAACAGTGATGCTAATCTAAAAAACGAGTGACATTATTTTCACATTTTTGGTATATATCACCCTGTAATTACTGAAGTCGGCTCCGCATGATATTTCGGAACTTTGTATGGGACCATAAGACCTTTCATTTGAATCTAAGTTTGTTAAAATCGGTTTAACCATCCCAGAGTAATGTGAGTGACATTATTATCACATTTTTTATGTATTACTTTCACATTTTTTATGCATATCACTCTGTATTTCCGGAATCAGAATTTGGATCTAAATGATTTTCAGGAACTTCGTATAGGACCGTGAGACCTTTCCTTAAAATCTGAGTTTGAGAAAATCGGTTTAGCCATTCCCGAGAAAAGTGAGTGACGTTATTTTCACATTTTTAATGCATTATTTTCCCATTTTTTGGTGCATATCACCCTGCAATGCCAGAAGCGAAAGTCGGATCCAAATCATATTTAGGAATTTTGTATGCGACTATGAGACTTTTCATTTAAATTTAAGTTTGTGAAAATCAGTTCAGCCATCTCCGAGAAAAAAGGTTGACATTATTTTCACATTTTTGGTGCATATCACCCTGTAATTCCGGTACCGGAAGTCGGATCCAAATGAATTCAGGAACTTTGTATGGAACCGTGATCATGACTCCTTTCATTAAAGTCTAAGTTTGGGAAAATCGGTTTAGCCATCTTCGAGAAAAGTGAGTGACATTATTTTCACATTATTGGTACATATCACCCTGTAGCTCCGGAACCGGAAGTCGGATCCAAATGAAATTCAGGAACTTTGTATGGGACCGTGGGACCTTTCATTTGAATCTATGTTTGTGAAAATCGGTTCTGCCATCTCCGAGAAAAGTGAGTGACATTATTTTCACATTATTGGTACATATCACCCTGTAGCTCAGGAACCGGAAGTCGGATCCAAATGAAATTCAGGAACTTTGTATGGGACCGTAGGACCTTTCATTTCAATCTATGTTTGTGAAAATCGGTTAAGCCATCTTCGAGAAAAGTGAGTGACATTTTTTTCACATTTTTAATGCATTATTTCTCCCTTTTTGGTGCATATCACCCTGTAATTCCGGAACCGGAAGTTGGATGCTAATGAAATTCAGGAACTTTGTATGGGACCATGAGATCTTTCATTTGAATCTAAGTTTGTGAAAATCGATTTAGCCATCTCGTAGAAAAGTGAGTGACATTTTTTTCACAATTTTTGTACATATCACCCTGTAGCTCCGGAACCGGAGGTCGGATCCAAATGAAATTCAAGAACTTTGTATGGGGCTATGAGACCTTTCATTTGAATCTAAGTTTGTGAAAATCGGGGTAAGCCGTCTCCGAGAAAAGTGAGTGACAATATTTGTCACACACACAGACATTTGCTCAGTTCGTCGAGGTGAGTCGAATGGTATATGACATTCGGCCCTTCGGGCCTCGGTTCAAAAGTCGGTTTTTGCAGTGATTGTATAGCCTTTCTATATGAGAAAGGCAAAAACTTGTGTTTCTTTTGTTTATGGCCAGGAACTTGAAGCTCTTCAAGGAATTCTACCACATTCTATCATCCTGAACCTGAAAAAAGTTTTTAAGTGACTCTAGAGATGCTTTAGAGGAAGAGCGGCTAGAATAAAATGGTCACCAAATGATTTTCCTTGGTAATTTCTTCGTAATCAAAACGGCGGTAGTTTTTTCGTAACGTACAACATCGGTCATTTTGACTGTTGAACTTTTCTTTCCCATGAAAACCATCCCAAGATAGAGTTGGTGTTTTAGTAGGTAGTCTGTCGTGTTTAATGTTCTTAAGAATATTTCTGATGTGAGGTGAGGTCCAATGTTTCCATCCAGCGTGCGATAACGAGGGGTCGAAGACTAAGACGGTGACTTGTGATGATGTAAAACTTGGCAAGATTGAAATGAGACCTCATTGACAAAGTAAAGTTAAAGCATTAATTGAAATTCAACTTGTTTATGTTCCGGAACGGTGTTAGGAATGGAAAATTTTCATTTCATGTATTGTGTATTGTTTGTCAAAATAAATTAAAATTAATTGGGACATCGCAAAATAAGCGTTCATCGGAGATAGAGGGTATTTCCGATTTTGTAATTGCGTAGAAGATATGCTTCGAAGACAACTTCCTAAAAGAGTATGGGTTATGGTCACAGGTTCATAGCCATTCTAATAGAAGTCAGTTTATTGCTTGGCCCATCAATAAAGGAAGTTAATGATTAGTGCTCATATATAAAAGATATGCCTTTGTTTTAGTTTAGGATGTTGTGGATGTAGAGTATTGATAATCTAGTACAAGAAGAGGTGAATATTCTCACATTTTTGTGTGTATGTGATTATGAGAATACGGTTTGAGTTTTCATAGATACAAAACTGACACAGCTGATGATGAACTAGTGAAATTGTGTTGATGGAAACTTCGAAATCAAATAGGTTTTTCTTTTAAAAGAAGAAAATTAGTTCATCGCTTATGTTCTCACTCAATTGTACCGAGATCGGAATTATTTTTTTATTTGTTCTTTGTAGTTTCTTTTCTTTCCGATCATCACACCAATATCGTTTACAATGTTATTATTTTGAGCGAGCTTGCTAATTGTATTTGACACACTAAACGTCAATCACAGAGTGATTATATCCAAAAACAATCATCAATTCATCAAACGGGTAATTTGAACTGCCCACTGATCAAACAACCAAAAAAAGAACGCACAAACAACTCACTTCGGGAAGCTGAAAATATAATCAAGAAACAACATTGTAAACCCAGCCAAATTCCCGATTTCTTTCGCACGTTTCATTGTATCGTCATTGGTCACTCTGTTCATCCACTCGAGTCGGGTGTGATCTCTCACGAAAGAATTCAGAGCCGGATCTTGCCTTTGTTATGTTCGTGACTACATACAAAAACAAACGCACACACACAGTCCGGGAGATTCTAAAATTTATTCGCAGTCGTTTCCGCGGATCGCCAGACTGCGCAGCAAACAGCCTTGTTTCACTGATTGCTTTTTTGCGTGGATGATGCTCCTGCTGCTGCTGCTGCTGCTGCTCCTACTGCTTCTCTTGATGACGAGGCAGGCACATAACAACGATGATGACGTTGGTGCTATAAAGATTGGCTACGGTGTGTCGAGAGTTCAGCAGATTTCTCACTGGCACTTTTAAATATGGGCAGAGTAAGGTGTCATTTACCCGTATGATGTTTCGGAAGTCGAATTTGCACAACGGGAGCGGTTATTTGAAGAGCTACTTGCGCCCGTCTTCTTTGTCACTGTAGGGGAATAAGAAATTCAAGTTTCGTTGGAGCTTGCTTCCGGGTTGGAATATGATCTGAGATCTTATTATAAATTATTAATTGCTTCTCGAATTTAGGAACCATACGATTTGTTCAAGGTTTTTTCGAATCACTTTTTAATGATCCATTGTGTTTATGCATTGAACCTTAAAGTTGATTAGAACTAAATTGTAAAATACATCATTCAATTCGAAAGTCCCGGAAGATACTTATTTGAAACAAACATTTCAGTCAACCGCTAGGTATGACCTTGATCTTTTCCATGCGAGAAACGCAACATAATTTTCGAAATGATGCAATTATGGGTTAACACAGGCCAAACCTTTTGCTCATAAATTATTTTCAACCAGCAGTAATCATCAATCATAACCGTGCGGAAGACGATGATCACATATGGCTCAGACTGGTTCAACTTTGATTGAAATTCGTAAATTTTCGGTTACCTCCGACGCAACTCGGTACGCCAGTTAAGCACAATGCAGTGATTCCCACGCCAGGTTCGATTTACCAATTCGGCACTCCATCGGCCGGTGAGCAACAAAATAACCAAACATCAATTTGGCGCCCGTAGCTGACAAAGACATTGCTGGGAATCGATCGCGGAACAATTGATGAGATGGATTCGACTGTCAAACTAGCAAACCAACGTGTAACGTTCCGATCGGTGGCCAAGAAGAAGCAACAAAACTTCACGGGTGTTTGATGTTTCAATGACGCGGCCTTTCAGGTGCAAGTTCATTGCATCGTTTGATGACATTTGAATGAGATGGTAGTTTTTGAGGTTAGGTTAAAAATCTGTTACAAATAAAATTTTCAACTTAATCCCTTCCGACTCGGTGGTACACGAAACCATACTGATCTGGATTCGAACGTGGCTTCCGCAGACAGACACTAGCAAGTAGAATGACGAATTGGCTGGAGATGACAGCATCTCGCAAAGAAATGTGGGCGTCACAGATTTCTAACCTTCGCTGAACGATACTAATAAGGTGTGCGATGGTTTAATCGGGTCCACTGCATCAATTCAAAGAGCGAAAGAACCGTGATTCACTGTTGCTAATTAGTGTCGAACTATGACTAACACAATATAAATAAAATTTGCCGATGAGAGGAGGGTACGATTAGCTACCGATCGCTGGTTAGTTAAATAATATGCTAAATTTTTACTAAATTTTATAAACATCAAATAATTAGATTTTACAAAATTTGGTTTTTGAAGAAGAGAACGACAAATCGATTTTCACGAAATAGTTGATTCGAATTTCGAGCAGGCTTTTCTGCGAGATGACTGGTTCTATAGAAGGCTCCAATTTATGTTATCAGGTCCAAACATATTCTTAGACGTTTATTTAGTATATTCTTCAAATTCTGCGTGTAAAGCGTGTAACGCAAGCAACCGCATGTATTTACCATTATCGAATACTTGACAATGCGTTGAATGGAATCGGTACTGTTTCGAACAGTACCGATTCCATTCAACGCACTGTGAAGCATTCGATAATGGTAAATACATGCGGTTGCTTGCGCTCCAATCGAATCTAAACCCAGAAAATTGTTTCATCCGAGGAAATCGATTTCTACACACTCGAACCCGATTCTCGAGCTCAGTACAGTAAAATGCCGAGACGGATTGGCAACACACAATTTTGATAATCAATATCATGATTTCCGAGATTCGTAAAGTAGATTTGCTGATTTTTTCGGTAAAGTGCATCTTTTTGCCAACTAATTAACTCTTTCAGTTCAGACCATAATCCAGGTAAAGAATCTAATTCTTCTAGGATTCTCATTTTTATTTTCTCAATTCAAGTCTAAATTGCAGTTCCTGATCTAGAATCCAAGGCCAGAATTGAGTTTGCAGAATTCAGAGCTCAGTTCCATAATGTAGATCTAGAATTTGGTTCCAAAACTCAGTTTCAAAATTCTGGGAGTGTAACTGAATCCAGGAAGCAGATTCTGAAGATTTTTTAACTAAACTCCAGATTTGGGTTTCTAGAACTCAATTTTGGAGCTGTGTTCCGAATTCCGAATTCGAAAACTGAATCTTGGAACGGGATTCTGTAACTAAAATTCAGCTTCAGACCAGAATTCAGGTCCAGCGTTCAGTGCTTAGAATCGGATTTATAATTCAAGGCCGAACTGAAGTACTAGTCTCGAATTCAGTTCCACAACAAAGGATCAGTGATCAGTTTAACTATTCAGATCCAGAAATCACTTCTGGAATTCAGTTCTCGAGTTTAGGTTCAGAATTCAGTTCCAGAATCTAGCATCAAAATTCAATTCTTGAAAAGGCGGTTCCAAAATTCTAGGTCCAGAATTCAAATTCTTAAATATCAAAGAAACTGAACCATACATTTTATTCTTATGCACATCATTCGGTTATGTTTCTGACATTACCCACCTGTCTTTTTGCTCTCTTCTCAGTTCTGGAAGTATTGTCGCAAAGTTAGTGGAGAACAAAAATTGTGCCAGTATTATCAACCACTTTTGACAAATTTTCTCAGTTCTCAAACCAACAATGGATTAATGAATACACGACCAACAATTAAAAAAAAATCTTTAGTTTGGCATTTAAGGAAAAGTTATCTGGTGAGAGTCTGGTCTTGGAAACTTTCAAAAGACTACGTGTGCCATTTTATGACATTTCGTTTATTCAAAAAGAAAAGTGACAGCAATGTAAGTGAAGTGATTTTTGTCATTTTCAAAACAATAGATTCAAAACAATTTCGCGTGTTAATTTATCATTGGTTCTTGATGGAATGATGGTTCATTGCGTAGGGCGCTGGTCATACAATGCTGTTGTCGTATGTTCAAACCACGATGTGGAAGGTTTCTTAGTGTCAATATGATCGTAGTACTAGAGATGTAATGATTCTGAACGCTTTGAATCGGCTGCGAAGTCTGTTTAAACAAAAATGCAAAATTCCACAAAAGGAATGTAATACCAAGGCTTTGGCTTTCTCGATGAAAAAAGGAGCTCTATAAAAGCTCAGCAATAGCTTCAAAAGAACTCCGGTTCATCGGAAAGAACCATTTGTTATTGGTTTGCTGAATTTAAACGTGGTCGTACAGGTACCGATAATGAAGAACGTTCTGATCGTTCAATTGAGGTGGTGATTCCAGAAGACGTAAAATATACCTAATCGAAAAATTGAAATTGCGTGAGATAGTTAAAGCCGTAGAGATATAAGAATTTTGCATGAACATTTGACCATGCGAAAACTCTTTTTAAAGTAGGTACTGCGTTTACTCATAGTCGATCAAAAACAACTACGTGTTGGTGATTCAGAGCAGTGTTTGGCCATGTTTACCAGTAATAAATAAGATTTTTTGCGTTGATATGTGACAATAGATGAAACATGGATCTATCACTTCACTTCGGAACCAGCGCCTCCGCAGAAATCACCTCAGTCTAGTTGCGGGCGTTTGCTCCGATTACCCAAAGCTAGGAGCTATCCTTTAGTTAAGTCCGAACGAGCGGCAGCGAGGTCGGACAGCAGGTAATCAAAAAAAATTAGAACAATTAAGCAGCATGTTCATCTGTTATGCCAAATGACTGTTATGCCAAATGACCATTATGTCAAATGACCATTATGCCAAATAACCATTTTGTAATTGTCAAATCGCACAAATTTTACTTGTTCTTAAATATAAAAGTGTGTGAAATACGACGCTCGATTTATCACAAGATCACAGGAACTTAAAATTAGAAAAATAATCTAAACATTATTTCAGCTGTTACATCTTCATTTTTCAATAGACAGGTATCAAATTAACATCAAATGTGGGTTTAGAGTTTATGTTTATTATAAAATTGTGTGGAAAACATTGAAAGTAAAGATTTTTTAAATACGATTTTTAACGGGTAATTTTCAATTGCATTGATTTCCAATCATTTCTTCTTCGACACCATTTCTATACAATAAACAATTTCTCAGTTACAAAGATATGAAAAAAGTGCATACAAAATGTTTATCATATTGAAGATCTGAATTTGAATTCAGCTACACATTTTTGAAATAGTCAGGAACTTTCAGAAAAAAATATTCGCATATCGCATGGACATTAAGGGGCTCTCGTCAATAATCTCTTGCCATTTTTTGGATAAACTACGTATTTATGAAAGTGTTCAACCATGCTATATGTGTTGTAAAAGTTTCTACATCACCAGCGGACATCATCAACTCACGGCACACGTTATGAGGGAGCGCAATTTACAATTAATTATAAATCGCTATATTATCTGCATTACCTTATAGGTAAGGCATCCTTCGCATTCGGTTAAGCAATGAGCTATGATTGAACAAATGGCTCAATAACCTTCAACCAACAATATGAAACAGTTTATGTAGACATATATTTAGAAAATCATTTGCGAATTTATAACTATAAGAGTTTTAGTTACAATCTCAAACTCCAAACTCAAAGGTTAAGCGAATAATAAAACGATTATCAATTACGCATATACCGCATGTGTTGGGTTTAATCAAACATTCCGTCAAGATCTATACACAATCACTGTAAAACTATTTGTTGGATATGTTTTACCATTCTGAAAACTAGTATGAAATGTATTGGTATGCACTTCGCCGTTTGAACTGGATCGTATTTCCGCGTCCAATGCATGAAGCAAACTAAATGCACATCAATACACAAAGACTCAATAAATGACGCAAATTTGCAATGTTTTCTTCTCTACGCGATACTATTTCTCAATGCGTACAATCAGCTTCATTATTATTGCAGATACACTTGTATTTACCGAGCCATCGATTGCCGTTTATGCTAAATTATGTTAATTTAACAGAGCACCAATTCAACCAATATTGTTCCAATCTTTGTTCTAGATACCCAAGATTTCGTGCAGTCTTCTTGCACTTGACGAAATGTATCAATCAATAGCTGTTCTTAGAATGCCTTTTTTATTATTCACGACGACAATACCAATCAGATTTCTGCTGCAGTTCTTTTTTTTAACGTTTCCCAGTAATTAAAAAGCTTCTCATGTGCTTAAACCGCCTAATAGATTGAACTAATTAAATTTCTCGGCAATTATTCCAAATAACAGAGTAAGTCGTTATTCCGTATGTGAATCGTGATTAAGTTGGGGTACGAGACTATGTACAAACAAACACTTGCAGCTTTCGGATAATTGTATCTAAATATTCCTTCCATATATAGAAACACTTAAATTGGCTAACTCTCCGAAATTATTCTGATTGAGGTGTGTGGCGATGCAGGCAGAGAGGTTACGTTAGCTCTGTAAATATGTAGATCAACTCTACTGAGTAGCTGATGGGAGGATGGGCACTAAATGATAGAATATTCTTTTCCGGGGCGGGAGCTGTAAGCTTTTAATAACTGTTCGCTTTCCCAGAATTGGTTGAGCTTCGGCAGGTGAATTGAATGTTGTTCGCTCTGTGCGAGAAGAGATCTTTGATAAGAGCTCGTTGGTTGTGGTTTGTGTGGCGCAAAAAGTGGAAGTAGACAACGTCATCTAATTCGATTGTAGTTGAGTTGCATTGTGCAGTTAGTTATTTTACAGGAGGTAATATTTGTGTTACGTAATTGTTACATGATTTTAATTAATTGTCAGTTGTTCAACTAATTCTATTTCCTGAGCAGCTGCGAAGGTTTTCGGGTTTCGTTCAGCTTGGGTGGGCTTTCCGTGCCTTTCTGTACAGCAAGAAGGAAGCGACGATTGAAGGAAGATCAATTCTGTTCACCAATAAGTGAAGTAGGTTGTGCTATATGATTTTTGTTCTTTGTTTCGATAATGTTAAGAAAGTCGAAAAACCATTGAAAGATAACAATTTGACCTAACACAATTTTCTCGTTGCTATTGTTGCCTTTCTCATAAGGAGTGTATCGATAAGTAGTTAGCAACATTCAAACAGTTATTACTCTGAAATGGTTTAATTTTTTGCAGCGTGTTTTGCGGTGACATGTTTGTTTACATGTCAATAACAGCTGCCCAATCGATTGGTTTCGGTACGGTTTATCGTTTCAATGATGAGTCGAATTGATCAGGAAACGCGAAAGAAAATTCTGCACACTTGGTGCTTAGAAAGTGATGTCACGCATAACGAAATTGCAAAACGGGTGAAAGTGCACCACACCAGTGTCAAAAATATTATCGAGAAGTTCGGTAAGACCCTTTCCATGAAGGATTTGCCCCGATTCGGTAGGAAAATGGGTCCCAGCCAGCCCGGCCGGGACTTAAAAGTGGTTGAGTACATCAGGAAAAACCCATCGGTGTCGACGCGGGATTTGGCCAAGCAGTTCAACACCAGCATCGGGATGATTCAACAGATCAAAGTTCGGAACTCCCTGAAAACGAACAAGAAACAGCAAGTTCAGGCAAAAACATGACTATAACCGGATTATTCAGAATAAAGACGAATGCATCCTGATCGACGAGAAAACCTACGCCAAGGAAGACTGTCGAGCGGGTCCCGGACCGCAATATTATATGAAATCGGTGTACCAGGACCTGGACGACGCTGACACCACGGTGGCGATGGAAAAGTTTGGGCAGAAGGTGTTGGTCTGGCAAGCAATTCGTACCTGTGGTTTGCAGTCGTCGATTTCCTTCACGAAGGGCACAATTAACGCCAATGTGTACGAGGAAGAATGTTTGAAGAAGAGAATGCTGCCACAGTACAGAAAGCATAAGGCTCCTCCTCTCTTTTGGCTGGATTTGGCTTCAGCCCACTACGTCAACTCCGTTCTACAGTGGTTCATCATCAACCCACCGAACTGCCCGGATTTCCTACAATATATCGAAAACTGATGTCAAAATATGTTTATTTTCGCTTTTTTATTCAATAATCAATGTTGCTAACTACTTTTCGTTACACTCCTTATGATATGCATTCACTGTGAAAACTGTTGTTGAACGAAGGCCCGGAGGTCCGAGTATCATATTCGAATCAGTTCATCGAATTCTCAAAATGTCTGTGTGGACATATGTGTGTGTATATGCAAAAAATGTTTACATCTCGAACCGATTTTCATAAACTTAGATTCATATGAATGGTCTTATTTTTTCATAGAACGCTATAGGAAATTATCTCGATTCGACTTTCGGTTTCGGAATTAAAGGGCGATATGCGCTACAAAATGCAAAAAAATGTGCACTCAATGTTCTCAGAGATGACTGTACCGATACTAACAAGATCAGATTCAGTCCCATAGAATATTATTCATTTATTCGTTTCATTTGGATACTGGATACTGGACTTCTGGTTCCGAAGCTACAGCGTGATAAGTAGAAAATCTCGATTTCAAGAACGTGTTTCTATACATGTAAAATCGCTTAAACTAGCCATTTGATTCTTATATTATGTACGTCTTGTAAGTTGACTAATAAAAATCTAATTTTGGATGTATCGGTTTTCAGTTCCCGCTGCCGGAGGTACCAAAAAATTTCGAAACGGAACTCACTTCATTTCCTAAGATATTGCACACCTAGCTTAGGTTAGCTCAGGTTATTTGATCTCATAGATTGCTTGTAAGTTTTATCCGGATTCGACTCCCGGTTCCGGAAATACAGGGTGAAGGAAGTGTAAAATTTGAAATCGTCATCGAAGCGACGAATTTATAAGTTCAAAACTTATTCAACTTGTAGGTTATGCTAATTTACACCCACTGTTTTGTTTTTCTGATACAGACAAATGTTATGCAGTTACTGAAAAACTGACTTGTGAACATTTTCCCGGAGGGACAATTGTCAGTTCGTCAAGCTGAGCAATGTAAATGAATATATATGGGCCTTTTCACGCAAAATCAGCAAAAAAAAAATTTTTTTTTTTCATCTAACTATTTTTTTCGGTAACAAATTCGAACAAATTCCACACGTATTTTCGTATTTCAATTTGGTACGTGAAATTTTCGAGATATGATTTTTTGAAGTCTCGCGTTTGCAAAAAAGAGCCTTTTTTCAACAGCCTATACCGTAAAATCTAACAAAGATACAAAAATTCGCCCAAGACATGAAGTGTGCGTCTTTTCCTTTCAAATAAGCAATAAGCTTTCAAATAAGTAATTCCATAGAACAACCTTCATAGTTAATTTAATAAAAAAGTTAAACATTATGAACAAATAAAAATTTCAATTTTAAGCCTAAAGTTTTTGTTTGCTTTTTTTTAGTTGAAAAAAAAGAAGCCTTAGGGTTTTAACACAATATTGGCAAAGTTTCAGAGTGGAAAGATTGATACTTTCAGAGCAGTGAATTTTTCAATCACGACCCGAACGCTCGGAGCGTAACTCGCTAAGGCTTCTTTTTCAACTAAAAAAAATGAAAAAATAGGCCCAATATAGATTTTTTTTATTTTTTTATTAATTTTTAACTTTTTTTGTATTAAATAAACTATAAGAGTTGTTTTATGCAATTACTCTTTTGCAGGCTACGGAAAAGACGCACATTTCATGTCTTGGGCAAATTTTTATATCTTAGATTTAATAGTATAGGCTGTTGAAAAAAGGCTTTTTTTAAAGGAAACTTCAAAAAATCATATCTCAAAAATTCCACATACCATATTGGAATAAAAAAATACGTGTCAAATATTTTCGAATTCTTTACCTAAGAAAAAATAGTTGGATGAAAACAAAAATTGGATGGCTGATTTTGCGTGGCATCCCCCCCTTGGGAATATGTCGAATAATGTCACTCATTTATCTAAAAGATAGCTGCATTCATTTACACCAACTAAGGTCCAAGTGAAAGGTCTTACGACCCCATAGGTTGCTATTGAACTTTGTCACTATCCGACCATCAGTTCTGGAACTGCAGGGTGAAGTGTGTTTAAAATTGCAAACCGATATTTAGAGCGACGATAAAAAAACGAAAAATACTTTTAAAGGCTATAGTCGGTTAAACATGTAAAATCTGCCACCAAGGGAAGTTAAATCGTTATACTATATTTGAAAGAATTTGGACTGGAGACAGTTTTTCCTAAATTTCAACTCTTTAACTGCTGTAGTGGACGGAGCTAAAGTGGTTCTAATAATTTTAATATTATTTAATTTGATTGAAGAAACAGCTTAACCGAAAAATTCGATAAAATCTGAGATGGTTTAGGTAATATCAGGAAGGTTGACATTTGTTTGAAATAATTTGAAAATGCTTTTCATGCATTAAATAATGATTCAAAATTTTTGAAACATATTATTCCACACCTCCTATTTTGGTACCACTCAGGATTTTTTAGTGAAAAATAAATTAGTTTTTGATACATTGAATACAATACATTTTTAGAATATGTGGAAAACCACAATATTTGAAGGGTGTAGCGTCATAGGTTATACAGCCCACCTGGGTTCGATTCCCATCCCCGCACTTAGGGTCGGGAAGCTCTTTTGGCTCGAAGAGGAGAACGACCTTAAGGTTAAAACCTCAATAATCGAAACAAAACAAACAATGTATGATTTTTTCTCCAAAAATTAACAATCAATCATGCGTCCCCACTAAAGTTCTAATAGAAGGAAGAGCATGGTGCACAACTACTAGAACAAAGCACCATGCGTTTCCTTCTAGTAGAGCATCAATGGAAACGCATGGTTGATCGTTAATTATTTTTAGAAAAAAATGAAATATTGTGGCCGTCCACATTTTAAAAAGATGCGAAACCAAAGCACTTTAATGCGTTTAGTAATGATACAACTATTATTAAAAAATCTAGTCGTAAAAAATCCGGATGTGTGAAATTTATGTTTTAAATTTGCGGTGGAGAAATTTCTGAATTTGCTTGAAAAATAAAATAAAATGAAAACACAGGCTTACCCGACTATACCCTTTGGCCTAAAACAATTTCAATTCTACAATGAAACTTCTTTACTAAATTCAATTTATAACTGCTTGTACATTGAAATTGTTCCAGTTTTTATTAAAGTTTCAAAATAAATTTTTGGAGGAAATCTCTAGTGATATTTATGAAAATGTGAGAAATATAAACACACCATCATGACACCACTAGATGAACTAAAACAGATATTAAAAATAAATACAATAACAAATCCCAACTAATAATCAGTGCCGTAATTTCAGTTTGCAAAACTGAAAAGCAAAGAATAACCAGGTCTTGAAACTGAAAGTTAGTGGATGCATGTGAGCAACTGGGGCATAAATAACCGTTACTGGGTTGGACCAATTATAATCGGTGAGTGTCGAACCGGATATTCACAGGAATCTCAGATTCTATAGCGGGCGCCATTCAGGATGAAACTTAAATATTTAGTAAACGAATGATCAACTTATCGTTCAATTTAGTCATTAAAACTTCAGCGTATCTCTCCTCGACATTCAACGATGTGACACGAACGACGGATAAAATTTTTGCAATTGTCAAAAATTTGCTCCGCTGCTGATGAGTTAACACCTCTTCCAGAAAATATATGCGATCTCCGTGGTGGGAAACAAACGCAACAAAACATGCTTCGAGCAGCGCTTTTTATTACTTCCTGCTAGTGGCAGCACCATAGTCACACCATCAAAATTGAATAAATTTATCGTTATAATTTATTAATGACAGCAGATGAGCGAAGGTTTCTTGAGAAGGCACCCATCTGGATGGTATTTCTACATTCTGACATGAAGATAGATTTCGAAATATCTTTATCTACTGATGACATTTGAAAATGTTAGAATAATTTTATGAATGAAGACACAATCAATAAATTATGAATTCCCATTGTTTAATTCAGTGCTAGTAGAACTGATTGAACGTTAGCAGGTCGAAATGTACCTCTCGGTAACAGGATTCGTTTTGCTCCCCAAGCATTTTGCTATTCCGACGCTACTGCATCCACAGTTTCCGTGGGATTAATTTATAACAAGCAACAACGAGAAAAATTTTCCATCTGTTTTCTGTTGTGTTTTTTATGTTCTCTTTGTTTTGTTTTCACTTTCGATTGTTGGGCTTTGAGCTTTGTCTCCGAAACTCGATGTATCCGGGTGTGTTTAACATATAAAGAGTGGTTGGAAAGCTATTCAACTATATTATACGGTAGAGTTATTCATTATATTCAGTATATTAAATTTAAGTCTCAATTTACATTTTAAAGTGAAATTTCATTCTTGCAAAAACAGTGTAACTAGCTGATAAATATCCAGGCGGTAAGAGGGTCAACTAAAATTTTTGGGAATCAATTAAGCAAATCTCAAATATCTTCACCCGGTGATCAATAGAGAGTAATACAGAAATTGGCTCCCATGCGCGAGTCTTGTATATCATTTCCAAACGAGCCGAAATCGATTGAGCCATAAACGAGAATAATCCGAAAAAGTGCTTTGTCACTTCCGCCACGTATGCAACCAATTCTTCGAAATTTGAAGTGCCTTCCGTAAACCATTCAAACGTAGCACTAAGGATCAAATGTAAACCATCAGTTCGTGCTCGCATCTCATCAGACACAGTCGACAATTGCTTACGGTCGAGACGATAGAAACAAAGACAAGTGTAGTGAACAATAGAGTGTACGAAATAAGCAAATACGATTTAACAAAGCCTGAAAGTTGGCCTACAAGGCCAAATTCAATTTGTATTGATTTCAAGCGCTGCAAAGTTAGACCAGCAGCAATCGAAATTGAAATCTTGCTTAAGGAACGAATGCATCTAAACGTTAATGATGTAAGTCAGATTCAATTCAACAAGGCGTCTAACTGTGTGTAAATTATGTTCAAACGTGAAAAAGATGCAATTGCATTTGCTTCGGTTAATAACGGGATGCACAGTATTGATCATGACAATGGTAAATATAAAATCCCTGTGTACATGGTGGATAATGCCATAGAAGTACGCGTGCATGACCTTCCCCCGCAGACCAGCGATGGGTATGTTCGGAAGAGTATGTCGCAGTACGGTGTAGTTCTTTCCATCGAAAGGGAAGTATGGCGGAATTTTTTTTCGGGTATCCGGACTGACGTGCGAGTGATACGTATGCAACTACGTAAAGCAATTCCATCTTACATCATTTGTGATCAAGACGGAATACATCCATGTAAAACGCCGATTACGTATGAAAATCAACTGGTTACATGTCAGTTTTGTGAACAAACTACACACTACGGCAAACCTTGTAATGAAACTGCAAAAAGAACATCTTCAATCAAAAATAAGGACAACCGCCCAACAACGGAAACTAGTGAGCGCAGTACTCCTGTTGTACCATCAAACCCACCAGCAACTGCAATTAATGCACAACAAGGCGCGTCTACAGCAACTAACAACCAACCCACGAATGCGAATTACAAGGAAAACGAAGAAAAAACGGAAACCAACAACGATACCACCGATGCAGCAATGGAGGACGAGACGAGCCACGAACAAAGTGCCCCCCACTCATCACAAGATAAAAATGGAAGCTGCTCTCCCCCTAGAAAATGGGTGACAACGAGACCCAACGGTAAAAAAATTATTTTATCTAATAAAAACATGGCTCATTCGGCCACGTAAAGCCACGTCATAGATCTACACACTTAAAAAAATCCCTGTGATTTTACATCTTATTAAATGCACATAAATGGAGCGTCGCAGTTCACGCAAATTCACGTGGAAGAACATTTAATATTGTGTATAATACTCCATGACATGAATTTCGTTCAAATAAAAAAAGAGTACTAAAAGCAGCCACCGCGACTTGAACCGAGAATTGGATCGCATGTACCTCTGTTAATCGACTGAGCCACAGAAGCATGCATCTGCTTGGCTGGTAAAAGGTGCATTTAAATTCATACAGTCGCACCTACTAGCAGAACGCAAATTACAGTCGAAACCAGTAAAATTCAAGCTCATCTAACATTAAGTCACTACAAATAAAATTTTCCGTCATTTGACAAATTAGGTCTTTATGAATTACATCGTATGACGGATTAAGTCACCTGTAAAATTCAATTTTTTTTTGGAGTGTATGTATTTATATATGCAATGCAACCCGTTTATCAAAGTGCTTGAATGATTGAGTTCAAAACAATTTTTTTTGTAATAGCTTATTCATAAACGAATGTTAATCCTGACTTTTTGGATGAAATATCAGTTTTGATCAATTTTCCACCAACGTTTGATAGAAAATTGCTTACATTTTATGAATGTAAATCTTAATTCTCTAATAAAACAGTTGGCTGCGTAAATCTTTATTTGTTGACATTACTCATACGCTTGGAAAGTGTCTTGCTCCCTAAAATAAGCCCAAGTTAGTCCAAATTATTGAATCATTTTGATGAAAATTCTTTTACTGTTTTGATCATGAAGATTCTGACCTTAAGGTCATTCGACAGGCCGGAATCGGGATGAGCGTGAATGACATCGAATTGTACATTACGTTAAACTCGGTCAATGAAATTATGTTGAACTTGATACGGATAGAAAATGGTGCGGTTTGTCGGTTAAGTCATTAATACGATTATACCTACAAAACTGAAAATATCTGCCATAATTCTTTGAACTTGATCTATAACCACATTGTTAGTTTCAAATGAATTCAAATGAAAGATTGAAAAATCAGTTAAGTTATCTTCGACAAACTGAACGATTAGAATAGGTGCTATTTTTCGTTTACGTCACTATTACGATAATACGAAAGAAATGGAGGTTGGAGTAGAAAAATGAATCTAAAGCAGTACAAATCAACATGCTGATGAGACACGTATAAACACAATGTGTTCAGTATGTAGTATGAATGCTGGACAAAGAGATCAGTCTTAACTGCTTCATAGCCTTGTTTGTTTAATTAGCTCAAACAGCATTAGCACTTTAAGTTATTTAAACCCAATCTTCTAATAATCTGAACTCTTCCAGAAATTGGGCTTCAAAAACCTCGTGGGATGATAGTGCAGATGGTGATGTCGAAAAGATCAGATCATAAAGATTTTTAATAACCATAATGTTACAATTAGCATATTAATAGAGTGTCAAGCAGTTAAGGCTTTCAACAGCAAAAGGAACTTCCTACTCTTGTACCACTATCATAAAAATTTTCAAAAAATCGCTAAATTTGAGGACGACCATCTGTGAAGAAAATTATGTGTTCAGGTTCACACTAAAAGGCGTTCAATTCAAAGAAAACTTGACCTAAAAAATAATCTAGTTTATCACTATTAGTTCAAGCACTGGAATCATACAAAACAACGTATTTTGGCCATTCAAGACAGTTCCCAATCCTGATCTTTCAGAATAACTTCCAATACAAATAAAAAAAAGCTTCTCTCTTCTCCGGCGATAAATTTCGGTCGGTTTGCATCTCGCCAGTAACCTGTTGCACCTCGTGGACCATCCAAACATGTCCAAACAGACCGGACCGTTAATCTTCTGCGGGGTGCGGGTGACTAATAAACCAATCCGGTCTGCTGGGGGATTAGCTGCATCTTGGCGAGTGTACCCTTAACGTGATTAAAACGAGAATCCAAAAGAAGCGATCCAACTCGATCTTGGTGGAGACCGAACTCGGCATCACCAGACACCAAGCTGCAGCACAAACCTCCTGCCGAAGAGATGAACATCCACCAGATGAATTATCGTTTTTATTGGCACCCGTCGATGGTTGTTTGTTGCACACTCAAGCCTCTCTTTTGCTTTGCGGTGTTCGCGAGCTTTGAGTCACGAGTTGCAAGGGAAGATCCTTTTCGGTCTCACGGACCGACGGCACTGCCAGAGATTCATGACTTCAATTGGAAACCGATTGTCGTTTAGTTTCGTCAACTTCGTCTTGGATTTCCCCTCCGTACCGATCATCGCTTATTAATAGTTTGCTTTTAGAGAAATATAAAATTTTTAATTGATTCCTCCGGTATCGATCTAGGGTGCATTCCTCTGGCGATGGTGATCGAGTCACTGGTCGAGTAGGTGAAGGATATCTGTTTTCTTCTTTGAAGAATCGTGTAAGTATACCACGCGGCTCATGGACTCATGGTAGAAGTAGTGGTAACTACTTCGGCTGCTGCTGCTGCTGTGGATTGTGAAACTTCTTTGCTCGACTGTCGACTGTCCCGAGTCGCTCCGAGGGTTGTAAATTGTACGAGGCATTAATTTGTCTGACTAATGCGAATGTCGATGCTTCAACAGCTGCGGCGTTATAGGAATCGGATTCTTTGTCTTAAGCTTGAGCACACATCCAGACTGCCTGAAGACGGTACTGGTTGACCCTAAACGTCAACGGATGACCGAAACAAATTTTCCATGGCAAAGTGCGACAGTGTAGTATTAATGTTAAACATATTGCCGATTGAGTGACAATCGTATTTATATGTTGGACGTCAACTGTACTAGTGAGTATCTACTCGATGTTTCAGGACAGGAAAAGAGAAGCCTCGCAAAGATAATGCATGCTCAAGAGTAAATTCAAATAAAAACCTTCTTTGATTTGAAGAAACTTTTTTGATTGTCACGTTAGACCCCGAGTCCGGAGATATAATAGCATAAGAGACGTAACCGACAAAACGCATGTTTTCTCTACTCAATTTTCTCGAAGATGGCTAAACCGTACAACCGTACAAGTTTAGGTTCATTTGAAAGCTGCTTTTGAGCTATGAATCACGTTTAAAGATCAAATGGCTATCATTTCTGGTTCCGGATATATAACGATATAATTGACATAACTAAAAAAAACCTTTAATTGTCCCGAGACGGCCAAAATATATGACCCTTAGAACGACTCACCTTTTTGCACTTTATCTTCACACCCTTGCTCTTCCTTGAATACTATGACTCTATATTTTTCATATTTTATCTTCTCTTATAATCTCTAGTTAGTCTGATATCTTTGAAAATTGAAAAATAAAATTCAATGTCTGAAAAGGAAAGAATATGTTTTAAGGAGAGTGTATGAATAACAAGAGGCATTACCACGCCACTAGGTGGATGAAAACGTTGTTTTTTTTTGAAATTTTACGAACATTACCACGTTTCAACAAATTTTTCAAATACACCTAATTTTAAAAGACTACAACTTTGTTGTCCTTTATATCTCTATCTTGATCTAAATCTTTTCAATTATCAGTTGCAACTTTAAATAAATAAAAACAATAAAAACCTATTTTGAGACAATCGATTTTAAAGTTTCATTGTCGAAATGTTATAATTTTTCTCGAGCCCTTGACAAAATTCTGGCTCAAGTCAAAATAATGAATTGATGATGCAAATCATCTTTTTTGATGAAGAGAAATTTGTATGCAATACTTGAAGCAAATCAAATCTGCTTTCCAACGGAGACTCGGTAAATCATCTCCTAAATGAAGCAGTATAAGGTTCTTGGTTCTTGCTGATATTTTTTTATGTGATAATTTTTTATCACAACTGCAAATTTGCCACCAGATCAACAATTTTAAAGCAAAGACCTGCAAAAGGAACAAATAACTTGATTTTACCAAAATGATATTTTATATGTACGAAAAAACAATCTAGACATTTTCAATATTTTTGTTTTTCTCATATGCAGAGATTATGCAATCGCTGTGAAAAACGACTTCACAAACGAGGGCCGGAGGTGTGTGTGTGTGTATGTGTGTATTTATGTGTGTGTGTATGTATGTATGTGTATGACAAATAATGTCACTCAATTTTCTCAGAGATGGCAGAACCGATTTTCACAATTTTTCTTATGGTCCCATAAGCTGCTGTTCAATTTTATCTCCATCCGACTTCCGGTTCCGGATTTACAGGGTAATGTGCACTACAAAAAGGAAAAATTTGTTACACGCGTTTCTCAGAGATGGCTGAATCGATTTACACAAACTTAGATTCAAATGAAAGGTCTTATGGTCCCACATAAAGTTCCTGAACTTCATTTGGATTCGACTTTCGGTTCCGGAATGTGCACATTTATGGAAAAATGCGCTCTTAATTGTTTCGGAAATTTCTTAACCGGTTTTCGCAAAATAAGAAGCATATAGAAGTTGTTAAAATTCATTAAAAAGATCCGGTTCCACTTTAACACCGCGATAAGTGAAAATTTTACGGGTATTTTTTCACAAGTGAGGGCAACACTAGGTGCAAATTTTTATGAAACTTACTGGCAAATTCATCAACAAGTAGTTGGCAGATCTTGTTAGTGGGAGGATACAAACCTACAAACCATCATACAAAATGACGATTCAAAACCGATACACGTCGGTAGGTGCTGGTATGGAAGAAGAAAACACCACCGGTTTTGATCCAGCGTGCTTTGTTCAATGTCGTATAGTGTGCATGGTTGCCACCTTTGAATCTATATTTTTCAGATGAAAAATATGTAAATTTTTTATTCAATTTATACCTATTTGTTAATATTAACACAAAACCATGATAACGATTGATGAAAGTTTATGCAATCACTAGAAATATTGACTAGTGAAAATTGGTGCAAAATAAAGAAAAATTCTTATTAACTTGACATAACTGTTTACAAATTGAAAAGGTTACGTTAGTTCATACCCAAGGAAAGTTTCTAATTTTATTCAAATCTGAACAAAATTCTTGACAGAATCTTCTAGTGATATTTTTGAAAATATAAGTAACTAGCTGACCCGTCGAACTTCGTCTCGCTTGAAATTTTTTTATTAAATTTATCTTTCCTGACAGCAGAATTGTCAAACGGTAATGCTTCTTTCCGTTATTTCACTGATTATTTAGCCCAAAATAAACGAACGGCCCGAAAAGGAAATTTCATACAAAATTATTGGGAACATGTTAAAAGATTTTGTTACGGAAAAATTAAGTGAATGCACCGATCGCTATCTTATCCTTTGAGTCAGTGCATTGAAAGAGATTCTAGATCTCTCTTATGGGGCAATTTACCTTTTCAAAAAAACAGCCATTGTTGCAAAACGCAAAAGTAGTTTTCTTAGCTGTCTTCGAGCAGAAATTCAAAACAGAAATATCAATTTGTTTGGCACATTTTTTCTGAATAAACTGATGTTTTCTTCGATTCATCAAGCAATAGTCGAGAAAACTGCAATTGAGTTTTTCAACAATGCTGTTTCCCGGATATTGTTTGTGGAAGCTTAAACTAATTGTTTCGACATATGAAATGAGCGGTGGAGCTTGTTGTTTGTCATTGTAAGGCTTAATTGTAGACTGAAGACGTTTAAAAATTTAATGGTAAATAATACTGGATTATCGGAAGGATTAAACCTGTTTTGAGCGGTTGTCCATTAGTTGCTTCACCGCTAGTCTGATGATAATACTTAATCTTGTTTGATGAATGTTCGTAGCATGACAATCACAGGATCAATTTCCGATTAACAATTTAGCGATGAAATAAGAAATTATTGAACATTCGAAAGCTCAAATTATCTTTTTATTAAATTAAATTAAATTTTATATAATTGTATCAATAGTCGTCTCATTAGTTGAGTCACCTCATCATTTTAATTAGTACTCGATCTACAATTAACGAATGGCGTTGAGTTCGGTCTTGAGAGTCAATATCAGAAAGAATTATATGGAAGAATGTGCAATTTTTCTGTTCTAGCGTAGTCAATATGAGGAGTGATTATACCAGTATTCTTCTTATCGTTCAAACCAATGCATAAATCAGTAGTAGTAATGGGTTTTGAATGCCACGATTTCTCCTCCATATATGGTATTCACGATTTGCATTTGGTAATTGGTCAAGTAAAACAAAGTTCGAAAAATGGAATGATTTGGCTTAAGCAGCTTACAAATGTCATGATGTCATAGGCAGCCTAAGCATCCTGTAATCCACCACTAAAATTTTACTCGAAGCGGCTGAAGGAACTTCAGAATGCTAAATGAAAGAAAAATCTCTTTATTTGACCTCATTATTTCAGCAGCAGAATCCTGTCATTAATTCGTTAAAAAATCGTTCTATATGTTGATATGTTTCAAAATAACGAATCACATGCATGTAAAATCTCTACCCAAAACTACTCGTTGCGCACCAAACAATTTTCCAACGATCTAGTATTCTTTTCTTCAACGGCGAAAAACTGAGCATCTTCTTGCGCGCCAAACATCAATCGTAGATCTAGCAATCATTGGCAACTTTTTTCAATGGAAAATTCCATTGTCCATACAAATCAACTTTATGGATTTTTCCCACTTTTTCGGCAAGTTTTCCTCATTTTTTTGATGTACGAACCCGGGGGGGTAAAAAACTGATCAAACAAAAAAGAATCATGTAAATCCGTCCATCCGTTCTTACGTGATGCGATTACAAAAAATGATCTCTGCATTTTTGTATATATAGATATGAGAAAAGCATATACCACTATGGTGAATTAAAAACAGTTTTTTATACTGAAACTTGGAAATTGTTCTTGCTATTATTCTGAACAATTTTAAAGTTAACTTTTATCTGCACCCAACGGAAATACAAATGCGAAAAGAACTGCCGATTTGTCAACTAAACTACCAAGGCTGTGAAACAAATCCTATTAATTTTAGTTTAATGCCTTAATGTATTATTTAATTACTTAAATAAACTTTTAGGTGCTTTGAACAGTTTCGAGTTCTTGATGCAAACTTGATTCCAGGGCTGGGAAAATCAAGTTAAAAAAGAGATCCTTGCTGAAGAAGATTGCTTATGATCTTTCCCAATAAAGATCACTACTGATTTGAACTTTTCAAGATCAGTTGATCAGTGATCTTTAAATCACATCTACCAAAATCGGTACCATCATACAAAATCGATAGTGATTATGAGCCAAAATAATTCTTGATTTATGTAAGATCAATCATCGGATGATTCAATCAGCTTTGAGCATTGTCGAAGGAAATCTCACATCAGCAAGATCAGACATGAGTGTGCCGATTGATTCACATCTAAACTCGACGATCCCGGATGAGGGGTGTGAAAATTAGTGACAACAGTAATCCTACAGTGTGTCTAAACCAATAAGACGGCAGTGATCGGGATACGGAGGAAGCGGATTTTGCCAAAGAAGATTCCTCAGAGCGTATCGAACAAATTTTTTCTGCACGCGTTCAATTCGTAAACTCCAAGTTAGCTGATACGGACTGCAAACTATGCTAGCATTTTCAAGTATGGGCCGAACTAGCTAGCTGTATAATGGCTTCAAACAATGTGGATCCTTAAAATCACGTCCGAATCTAGTAATAAAACCTAATTGTCGAGTCGCTTTTGTAATTAATGTGGAACGATGTAAATTCAAAGTGAGTTTGGAATCAAACATAACACCAAGGTCATTAACACAATCAACTCTTTGAAGCGTTTGTCCGTCAATTTTATAGTAAAAAAGTAATGGATTCAAAATTCGGTGGAATATTATGACCGGACATTTTGCTATGCTGACGATAAGCCAGTTCCTTCGACACCAGGTAACGGATTCATTCAGAAGCTTTTGAAGACGCACGCAGTTGTCAATAGAGCGTACCTCAAAGTAATGTTTCAAATCGTCGGCGTAAACTAATTTGCAGCCCCCACTGAACAGCAAAATAGTGTCATTAAAAAACAGCGAGAACAGAAGTGGAACCATGTTGCTGTCTTGAGGTACACATGATATGTTCGAGAACGAGGATGACATACAGGAATCAAGCTTGACTCGTAAGACTCTACCACTTAAGTAAGAGCAAATCCAGTCAATGAGCTTTTGTGTTGCGCCCAGACGCGATAACTTCCACAAAAGAATTAAGTGATCAATTCGGTCGAACGCCGCTTTTAGATCAGTATATACGGCATCAATTTGTACTTTTTCCTCCAAACGCGAAATACAGGTCGAGCTAAAACCCAGAAGAGTAGTGCTGACCGAACACCCGGGCATAAATCAATGTTGATCAACCTAGATGTAATGTTTTGTACGAGAGAACAACTCATTGCCTCACTATAATTTCAAAAAGTTTTGAAGCAGCAGACAAATTCGTTATACCACGGTAGTTCCTTACAATGTTACGATCGCCGGTTTTGTACACGGGAAACATATAAGACGGCTTCCAAATTATCGGGGAGATTCCTTCCTCAAATGATCTGTTGAATATCATACAGATAGGAACGGCTAAAACAGTTGCACAATGGCTGTAGACTGTTGCTGGTATACCATCTGGCCCGATCGAGTATGAACGTTTCAATTTCTTTGCCGCTGCAACAACCATTTCCGGAGTAATATCGAACCATCGTAGTAAACAGATGAAGGAAATGATGAAGATTTACGTTTGGAATTCACATAATCCCAAATCTTTGGGATTTCGGCAAAGATCAGTTTGAATCCGCATAACGTAGGCTTTGTATAACCCCGCATTCAACCTACGATAGTTTTCACTACACGGGCAAAATTCCGATTCTAGAAATGAGCAAAACGAGTCATGATTTGGGGAAAAGAGTATATTTTCATGTTATGATAATACACTATGATTAAAAGTTCTCGTATCATGATCCATTTGGACTGATTTCGCTGAAATTTAAGCGTAACGCATTTGACGTTGATGGGTATAACTTCAGGTGTGTTTCTGCTACGATGGTAATCTTTGTAACATAAATTCAGGCGTTATGTTTTAAAATATGAAAATTTTAAATATGAATTAAATGGAATGGTGTGATGAACGAATTTTTTTAACTAATGTCTCAAATTATATACGTTTGAAGAGCCAAACAGTGAAAAGCACGACAAATTTCTTCTAATCAGAATCATTAACAATTAAAATATTATGTTTTTGGAAAACGACGACGCCTAAAATAACGTGTTCACTTGCGTTTATTGCTTCAGTTTTGATATTTTTTTTTAGAATTTAATCACGAACTGCATGAAAAAACACGAGTAAATTAACCCTCTTAAAAACAAACTCTATGTCGAATTCTGGCAAATACCGCGGAATGATTTTGCTTTTTTTTCTTCGAAACATCATTTGCAATCGTCTTATTTAAAATATTTAGGTGAATCAATACAGCTTGTGTTGTTACATCTATGAAACAAATTTTTCAAAGTGGTTGAAAAGTTTTTTTTCTTATTTTCGTTAGATGGTTCCAAATTCATAGTCGACTTTATTTTTCGGTTTACGCTAGCTCTCGGAATATTATTCTAACAACAGTCACATCAAATATGTTAGAATACATTGAGATATATTCATACAAAATGTAACGTGGTTAAGTCTCTAATAATGAAAAAATTTTCGGTTCATTATCTTTATGTAAACATTTTCAGTACTTCTTGCTTTTCAATGTCTGCTTTTTACCTTAATCTATTAAGCAATCCGTCACATCATTTGAGGCAGAGGGTTTAAAGTGATATCCGGGTAGAAAATTAGAGTTACGAGCTTTAACAGAAATACATTCCTCAAGTAACGCATTTTCGGATCATGAATAATTTTCATGGCAGAAGACTTTTTCCTCATGGCTTCATGAGAAAAAAAATTTGGTGCTTCATGATTTTATAATCATGACATCAGTAACGGATTTCTTTCCGTGTAGAACTTTTGAACATTCGTAGTATTTCAGAGCTATGCCAACGACGATGTTTACGCTGCCAAACATTGCAAACCCGTTTTCATTCACGCAACCTTACTGTGGACCAAGGAGAATTGATATAAATTAAATTTAAATCTTTACTGATCTCGACTTGATCATGATCATATAAAAATCAAAATCATTTAGGGATCAGATCATTTGTGAACGATGATTTTTTCCGAGGCAAAGATTACTTGTGAATGAAATTCCAGTTGCTTCAATAGTCTTTTTAACACTAGAATCTGGTTCTTCTGATCAAAAACAATAAATTTATTTTCTTTAGAAGTAACCGTTCTCGAGATAGTCCGATATGAAATTCAAAATACTTAGATTCTAGTTGAAGCTAGCAAACATTTCATTGTACAAAAATGTTTTGGAAGAAGTTGTACTATATCCATTGAGCATTCTCAAAAATATACAAACTGATGAAAAATTGGATACTTTTTTTGCATGATTTTCAGTTTCGGATCTGCAACGTTTTGAGGAAAGTATTTGTATCAGTCATGCGTCGAATTGGTCGCAAAACAAATGGCATGGGCAAAGTTTTATTCTAGTCGAAGTGTGTACCATCTGATGACTTACTACCCATACCTGAAATTGTTCATTAGAAAGATTTTTTTTTGTATTACTGAACGTGCAAAGTCCGTTTGCATGAATCGCTGAATGTCCAACTTTTTCGAACACAATAACTTTATTGATATGTGAGGTTATCAAAGGGCGGAATCGTATGGTTTAGCTAATAAACAATAAAAAGATACATATACACTAAGCAGCACTTCACTCGGAAATTCCATCGATAACATCAGAATCAGCGATACCTACCGGCACGTTCCTAAGTTTAGTTCTGACATCTTGGGCCAGTACCGGACGACCGGTGACCCGGATAGCAAATTAGTAGGACTTGTCGTAAGCAGAGCGGCAGCGGAGGAACAGAATCAAAACAAATTACGAATCGGCCAAATCATTCCGCTCACTCTCCGGCTATTCTTTGAAAGCTTCATTGAGAGTGAGATGCCGTTCGGTTCGGTCCACTCTGAGCGGGTAACGATAAAATTCAACCCCCCCGATGGGTTCCCGGGAGAAAGAGTGTCTAGCGGTGTGCGGAACACAGATCGGAATCGACCCCGCAAATGTGAGTTCTCGAGATTTTTCCGGAGGGTGACTTCTAGCCGGCTAGTAGCGACGAACCTTCTAAGCTTTTCTCGGTGGCGGCTGCGGATGAGAGTAGTTTGCGCGACGAAAGAAAGCTCCGTTGTTCGCAGTCCGATGCGCTGTCAACGACGACGACGGCAGCGGCGGTTGCGATGACGACGTTGACGTTTCGCGTCGATCTCAGCTGAGCGGAGATATTCGCACTGGTTTGTAGGGAGAAAAATATGATCAGCTATAAAAGGTGTTGATCTTGGCGACCCGCACTCATAGTTTGGTGTTCGTTCGCCGAAATTGTTGCTCTTTCTTTCGCGGGTAGTTTTGTTTCTTAATAGCCGGACTTTGGGACCAAAAAAAAAAACCGCGGATATCCGTTCTGTTGATGCGCGTCTTCGGGTGGCGTGAGGTTCTAGGAAGTGTAGTGATTTTTTGATGAGTGAAATACATTGAATTTGTTCATCCGAAGGAGAACGGCTTTCGATTTTTTTTGTGTTGACTCGCAGTAAAAGTGACAAATTTGCGTTCTGGCTCGCGAACCAAAGGAAGAAATTTGTCTACAGACTTGGAAAAAAGTTTAACTCGCTGAAAAAGTAAGAATGTTTTTATAATAGTTTTATTGTAAATCAAGTTGGTACTTAAAATACTGTGTGCTTCAAACAATCCAATGAACTGTGATTGCATGAAAAAATGCGACTGGCCGTGACACGAACCGTTTTAATTTGAGAAAGTGGCTACCGCAAGCAGTTTGTGAGAAGTTGCATTTCGAAAGTACTGAGATACATAACGAACAAGTGAGCTTAAACTTGTAAAAGGACACTGTTGGATTGGTGCGGGGTAATCGCAGCGCGTGAGTTGGAACAGGGTGAAACACGCAACTTCCAAATACATATTTTTGACACTTGAAAGCTACGGGCGAAAAAAAGCTGATCGAGGTTTATACAATCTGTAGGCCGCCTCCTCGTGTGTTTTGTCCCCAATCTTATCACGATATTTTTTTTGCCAGACTTGGTGAAGATAATATTTTTCCTCCCCTGGCGAAATGTCGTGGAGTAGTCCACAGTGAAATTATATATTGGTTTTTAACATATCAACTGTTACTTTTCATTCGAGATTTTGTTTCAATTAGCATAAATTTTCGATTGGCTGTTGCTGTCGATACAGTGTTACTTGTTTCGCTAGTAGACATTGATTTGGATCTGCTGTGTTCCTAGAGCCTTCATTCGAAGCAAAGTTTTTCGTATCCTGAGCGGGGAAGACGAGCTCTGTGGATGTTTGGGCAGACACAAACGCGGGGATAAAAGAGCAAGATAAAACTTGTTAATTAGGAGGCTCACTCATGTAGGTGTCGAATTTCTTCGAAAAATTTCCGTCGTTGTGGATCGCTTGACAAATTCTTATCTAGATACTTGGTTGTTTTTTTTTTTCGAGAAGTAGTTTCATTGTGATATGTTGGGAAAAAAAGTTTGTAATTAAATAATTTTTGTGAATATTCGTGTCTACATTTGAGACGTTACAGAAAAATAATTAGGTTATGATAAATCATAGACAAAAAAAAATCATGCGAATTTCCCTAAATTTGTTTTTTTTTTGTGTTGGACTGCTAGGTGGCATAGCAGTTCAACAAAAACTGTTGTGCACTCACGAGTCGAGGACGAAAAAATAAATTTATGTTTGTTGGTTTATCTTTCTGTGTTATTCGTAAAGTTTAAGTGTTTTTCGTATCTATACTAAATTAAATTTTGAAACTTGGAAAAACAATTGAAAAAAAATTATGTTTTCGAAATGCAATTAGTTGCTACAACAAATAGCAAGCAATTATGTACCCGCGATAAATTATCAAGGATTGTTGAACCAATTGGATACAAAGTTATCTAGACTGTTCGCGCTATTAATGAAACGCTTGTAAATTAATATTTTATGTCACACTAATGGCTTCAATGTTATCATGCTGTATATCGGTTTAGGCAAAATAAAATTTTATCGTCCCATTCCTTCTATCTTCGGTAAGCATTTTCCAAGTTTATCTCACTGTATTTAAACGGTAATATGAGTTCTAAGTTTCGCTATCTGCCAAATAAAAAAACTGTTTTAATCCAACTTGAGGTGTATACTACTATTTAAAAAGATTAGAGAAGAGTTTTGAATATTTCTATTGCATGATACTACTACATAGATATACTACAATTTAAGTTAGCGAAAATCTATACAATCATATATGAAAAGGGAACCATTTTATCACATTTGATTAATATTGTCGGTTCTTCCGGAACCGATAGCAGGATATTGGCATTGTGACATTCGGTTCTTTTAACCATACACTAATATGACCTACAGTTCATTTTTGTAATTCTCTATGACGATTTGAATTTTGGAAAAAAATATAGTCGGAAAAATTCTCAGTAAATCATTCATGGGACTATCAATGGTTTATTTGGTAAGAGGCCTTCATAATCTGCAAACTAGAGAAATTCACTAATCAACATAAAGAAATAGCTTATGAAAAAAATATTCTTGAAATTGATATTTTTACACTGAGCACCCTACCTCCGGAAACAGGGGTTTAATCCGAATGCAAATTAGGATATTTTTATGGCATCTTAAGACCTTTCAGATGAATCTAAGATGGAAAAAATCGGTTCAGCCATCTCCGAAAAAAAATAAGTTACATTATTTTCACTTTTTTGTATTTGAAAATCGGGGCTGCCATCTCGAATAAAATTTACTCTCTATTTTCAGTTACATTTACACAAATATTTTCTCAGGCATATTTGCAGCGCAACACAAATTTTCGAAAAGTTTGTAAGAAAAAATATGTTCAACAAACAAAATTGTGGACAATTCAGAATTGGCGCTCTAAATATATTTCATTCTGACCATTTCTTCTCCTAGTTGTCGGAAAACTTCTGTTTCGATCTTGGACACGTTGAAGTGTTTCGGTTTTATATATAAAACAAAGTGGAAAACCACAATTTTTCAGTGAAAAAAACATTCAATCATGCGCCTCCATTAAAGTTCTATTAGATGAAATTTCCTCTAATAGAGCTTCAATGGAAAGGAATGATTGATTGTTATTTTAAAAAATGAACCGAAGCATTCTGACGCGTCAAAAATTTATTTATTTATTTCTTACTAAAAAGTCCCGAGAGGTACCGAAATCCGAAAATATGTTTTAAATGTTTCTACCATTTTGCTATAAACGAAATACATTTCTAAAATATTTGGCAAAAATTCAAACCTTTTCAACAATACCTAGAACATCCCTCGTTTTATTTTCAAAGTTTTCTGCGGAGCGGTTGTTTAAAGAATCAAATAAAATGAATATCAGTATACCCTTTCGATTTTTGCTATTTATTTTATGGCACTATAAAAACCTGTTTTAATCAATCTAGTGGTGTGATGATTCCTCTCCTCCGGAGTCGGAAGCTGGGAACCAGGATAGCCTAAGTCAGTGTGTTTGGCCGATGATAATGACTATCGAATGGAGTAGTTTTGGGATTAGTTTAATTTTTGTCGTGGATACGACTTACTTTACTATGGGGTGCCTTTTTAAAATTTACCCTCTGAGAGAGTGATAAGTTTTTGATCGTGAATATCTCTTGTTGTATCTAACGAATCAACATAATTTTTACTACATGCCATCGGAAATATGATCACAATTTTATGATAAAATATTCAGTTGTGTGACATAATCTCAAATAATTCAAAATTAAACTTTTCAGAAATGTTTGGTATAAACGAGTATCAAAGAGGATAAGGCGCGTTTGCCTTTCTCGTATTTTTAAAGCTTAGTGATCTGTGAAAGGATTTATATAATCTAACTACCAATAGAATCGAAATTTTTCAACTTAAACGTGTATACCAACAGCATCGAAGTATCTCAATAGTACACTATTGAAAAACCTGTCTCATTTGACCCATGTCAACACCAGCCAATCAGAACGCGTTCTGAGGAAGAGAACAAAATATCTACTGATGTACAACAAATCGTTCAAGAAAATGTTCCGAACAGTGTTTAATATCGTAGTGAGTTTCACAATTTAGTCCTTCTGAAAGGCAGGAATGAATCCCGTATAGCATCCGGATAGTTTCTTTCAATGAAATGCAAATCCGAAATGAAATATCGAAATTAAAATTATGTATGCGGCTATTTTTACAGCCGTTAGGACCGCCCATTAGTGAAAAAGCTACAAACGAATTCATGTAAAAACAAGTCTCTCAATAAACATTGGATCAGTTTGGATTCTATCGCCACTGCGAGCAGATGTATTTTGTGTCGTTTGCAAAGCTAGTTTAGCCTCCGACAAGAGCGATTACGTCACAGCTGCCAGTCATTTGCATTGGTGAAAAAGCAACGCGGGAGAGCATTACACAAAATCAGCCGTTCTAATGGCTCTAAAAGTTTTCTAAAGAACTTTTTGGATTTCTTGCTCGCAAATCGAAGGGAAATATCCTCAGTTTAGTGCAAATCTAGAACTGTTTGATATGATTAGCTGTGTGAAATTCACAGTAATCTAGATCAAGTGAAGCCTTCTTTGTTTTTGCGAAAAATGTGGAAAAGGGGATTGCTTGCATAATTCATACAATTGATCAACTAATTGATATTCGGAAGTGTAAGGAACATGTCAGTTGTTTTCGTATTCACGACATCCAGTTATGTCTCTGACATTACCCACCCGCCTTTTTTTTCGTTTTCTGTTCCGCCCCTGTAAGTGATGGTATAACATTTTTTACAAACTTTACCCTATAATCCCGGAACCGGAAGTCGAATACAAATGAAATTCTGAAGTTTTGTGAAGGACCATGAGACCATTCATTTGAATCTAAGTTTTTGAAAATCGGTCAAGCCATCTCTGAGAAAAAATTGTACACATATTTTGATTTTTGGGTAAACACCATAACTCCGAAACCGGCAGTCAGATCCAAACAAAACTCATGAATTTTGTATGGGACCATAAGAGCTTTCATTTGAATATCGATATACGAAAATCGGTTAAGCCATCTTCGAGAAAAGTTGGTGCATTTATTTTCACATTTTCCCCCATAATACCGGAACCGGAAGTTGGATCCAAATAATATTCAGGAATTTTGTATGGGACCACAAGAATCTAAGGGCATATTTAGTAGTGTTCTAGTTCTAGATGCATAATTTATGCCAGTTACAAAATTTAAATCTGAATATTATAACAAGAAAAACTGGCAGCCCCAGCAGTGTTTTACTCGTGTTTCAAATATAGAAAAAATAGAACGGCATCGTAGACCAGTTTTAAATTTGACAGAAGAACTGGTCGAATAAATAAAACTAGAACGGCTTGCTGGGGATACGTTTGTTCCAGTTTCTGCTCTATTATAGATCTTCCATATAGAACTTCTAGCTGCTGAATTTGCTCTAAGCATGTGAAAATCGGTTAATGCATCTCCGAGAAATAAACGTTACATACACACAGACATTTTGCGTACTCGACGAACTGAGCCGAATGGTGTGTGACAATCGGCCCCTCGAGCCTCGGTTCAAAAGTCGGTTTTGACAGTGATTGCATAATCTTTCTATATGAGAACGTCAGAAAAAACTTTTTTGTTGATACTCACATCATTAAAAATTATTTTGATTGCAGCGAAAAGTATACGCGTCTGTTTATTTATATGTTTATGTTCAAATATTTATGCCCGGCTTTAATTAAGTAGACGCGTCTGTTTTCTTTGGTATTCGTCATAAAAATATTTTACACACATATGTCATCCGTCAGAATAACGCTATCTGCCTTCTGTCAAAAGCTTTGGTTGTGTGCCGGAAACCGAACACTCTCCCCTATAAGCCAAAAAGTTAACATAAGACTTCAACATTAGCCGAGCCATCTCTGAGACATACACCTCTTTATTGTGCTCATACAAACATTTGCTTATTTGTCGAGCTGAATCGATTGGTATATTAAAATTGTTGGTACAGTTTGAGCGACTTCTACTAATTTGACATAAGAAAAATTTTGTTGTTGTTGTTGTTAATTTTCTAATTCCTAAAAAAACCGAATAAGTGCTCAATCGATTTTCTATAACTTCTTCTCGGGTACCCGTTTTATACAATTAACATTACCTATAAAATTTGGTAAGCATGCCAAAACGAACTACATCTACGAATCTTGTGTGTTATACTTCCTATGTCATTCAGTCGTTACAGGCGCGACAGCAGGTTGACGCTTTCCCAGACTATTCCAAACGAGAATCGACTGTCAAGGATTTAGAAGTTCTGTTGGATTCAAAACTTAATTTTAAGAATCACGTAGAGTATACGATCTCTAAGGCTTCCAAGATGTTAGGCTTCATGTTTCGCATTACAAAGAACTTTAAAAACATATATTCTCTTAAATCACTCTATTGTGCACTGGTTCGCTCTATACTCGAATATGCTGCAGTCGTCTGGGCTCCCTATTATCAACTCGACATCCATCAGTTCGTGCTCGCATCTCATCCGACACAGTCGCAAATCGTTTACGGTCGAGACAACAGAAACAAAGACAATACAGTGTAGTGAACAATAGAGTGTACGAAATGGGCAAATACGATTTAACAAAGCCTGAAACTTGCCCTACAAGACCAAATTCAATTTTTTATTGATTTTAAGCGCTGCAAAGTTAGACCAGCAGCAAATGAAATTGAAATCTTACTTAAAGAACGAATGCATCTAGACGCTAATAATGTAAGTGAAATTCAATTCAACAAGGCGTCTAACTGTGTTTACATTATGTTCAAACGTGAAAGAGATGCAATTGCATTCGCTTCGGTTAACAACGAGGTGCACATTGTTGATCATGACAATGTTAAATATAAAATCCCTGTGTACATGGTGGACAATGCAATAGAAGTACGCGTGCATGACCTTCCCCCGCAGACCAGCGATGGGTTCGTTCGGGAAAACATGTCGCAGTACGGTGAAGTTCTTTCCATCGAAAGGGAAGTATGGCGGAATTTTTCCCCCGGTATCCGGAATGGCGTGCGAGAGGTACGTATGCAACTACGTAAAGCAATTCCATCTTACATCGTTTGTGGTCAAGATGGAATACATTCGTGTGAAACGCTGATTACGTATAAAAATCAACTGGTTACATGTCAGTTTTGTGAACAACCTGCACACTACGCAAACCTTGCACTGAAACTGCGAAAACAAACAAAACAAACAAAAACAAGGACAACCGCTCAACAAGGAATCTAGTGAATGCGGTGCTCCTGTTTCAAAAACACCTTCACCATCTAACCAACCAGCAACTGCAACGAATGTACAACAAAGCGCTTCTACAGTAACTAGCAACGAGATCAAGACTTCGAATAACAAGGAAAACGAAAGGAAATGGAAGCTCCTCTCCCCTTAGAAAAAGGGTGACAACGAGATCGAATACAAAATATTTTTTATTTTAAAAATCGGCTCAATCGGCCACGTAAAGCTTGTACGCAAATAGGCCTGAATAAAAATGTCTTTTAAATAAAAAAAAACTCGATATCCAACGCATAGAAGGTATTCAGGATCAATTTATTCGGTTTGCCCTTCGCAGTCTTCCTTGTTGTGTTATTTTCGTGGCTGATTTGTTACAATCTCAAACAGATTGCCACGAATTGTTACATAAACTGAGCCTAGCTATTAATTTTCGCAACCTCCGATCGCATTCATTTCTCAGAATTCAATCTGTTCGCACTAATTACAGCTATAACGAACCGTTTTATAGTATGTGCCATCTATTTAATAGATGTTCTCACTTGTTCGATTTTCACCTATCTCGCAACACCATTAAAAAATTATTTTTGAATTCTTTCTCTACTTCTTAAGTATTAAGGTTAGTAATAGGGGTAGTTTTAATTATCAGTAATAAATATATGACATGGTATCTGCTGGATTGTTGTTATCTTTCCCACTCCGTCTCACCACAATCTCCATTGGAAAATAACTAGATTCGCTCGTCGAAATTAACTCGGTCGTTCTTTTTTATCTTTTCTTTGTCATCCACCATCCGTTTTTTGATCACTAACCAGATCTTCATGCCAATTCTAACCCCGTCGTTTTCTCTGTCTTCCACCATCTTTTTGGTCACTAATTAGATCTACATGCCGATTCTAACACCGTCGTTAGCCAACTCTCGTTTACCACCCCACCCCCTCACCAACCCTTATATAACATTTACCTATTCACTTTTTTCTTCTCTCTCATCTTTTAAGCAAGAGCGCTATTACTACCCTGTGATACTTAGTGTCATCAACTAGTTATAGATAGGGTTATAGATTTAGTTTTAATTGTTGGTTTTAATTGTTAGTGTTAAGACCAAATGTATCTGTTGGATCATTGTAATCTGTTGATACAAATGATGAGGAGGTTTCATGCTTGCTGGAGAGAGAGATTGCCAAATTTCATCTCCATCGGTCTTTTCCCCGCTCAAAAATAAATAAAAAGCAAAACTTGTTTTGACAAAGTCAATAAACGCTTATAATCATGTCTCTTCGAACGATACAATTCAATTAATCATTCGGTACCCATAAACCATCTGTCATTACATTCCTATTCCGAACACCGGCAGTTCATCTACCGTACGTAGGGTCGATCGTCCAAACAAAAGAATGATTGAATTTTACTTCCATCGTTCGCCGAAAATGCCAACCATGTCACCAGCGACGCATCAGTTGCGATCTTGTGATCTACGACACGACTTCATCTGGAATCACGGCAAAACTAATTAAATTGCTTCTCACGAATAGTCAGAGGTCCTAACACGGGTCCCCAAACACATTTTTCCATGACAAGATCGGGCCTAATGTCTGTGTGCAGCAGCAGCATCATTGGGCAATTGGTTGAAAGTCATCAGCGGAGATAGTGCAGCAGCAGCAGCGACCACCGCATGAGAGCCGCACTAGCCACACGACAAACTGCGCCGATGGCAAATTGCAGATCTGCCATCGACGTCGCCATCATATCGGTTTGGCCGCCTTGCAGCTTGATGTTTTCATCTTTTGACCCTCAAGACGTATTTCAAATGGGTGTACAAAGATGAGAACGAGTCGTACCTCCGTACCCCAAATAGAGCCCAGTTGGGTCATATTTGAGAAGTATTGATGGTGCACTGAATGGCGTAAAAAATGGATCTGTCGTCAGTTTACTCAATTTGCTTGTGGAAATAAGTTATGCTCAAGGTGTTCCCTTTCAAACTTAAATCCCGGGATGATATTTAGATAGCAATATGAAACATGGTCTAACACGTCAAAGTAGCGTTGCACAATCGGTAAGGTCTGTGGCATAGCCAGTACCGCGCGTTCCCATCGTTGGAAACTTGAAAGTCCATTAAAAGCCTCGAATCAATGAGCACAGACTTAGCCACCCTGTCAAAACAATTTACTCCATCGATACCCATTCACACATACACACACACAAACACACGCACACTGCAAGCTTAGAGATGCGGTCGCACTGCACCATGACATCGAGGAACAAAAGATTTAACCTTTTGGTGACTTTGCTCCGAACGGGGTCTATTCAACCTCTTGAATGAAGTCGACAAGTACTCATGAATGGGTAGCTTCATTTGCTCAATGCTGGCACCTATCGGCGATCAACAAAAGTGAGAGAAGAAAAAAAATTAAAACCACCCAAAATTATGTGTAATTCAATCAGGCAAATTGTCGCTTACGTAAATTCACTTAAAGGAGTAACCGGAGTATTTAGTTCGGATCTCGCCCGCCTCGGGGGATCGATCATTAAACAAAACAAATGTGATCAATCACCGCGTAGTGCCTGAGTTACGAAAAACTTCTTGGGGCGCCGATTTTTTTGGTTTGTTTTTGTTACTGATTTGCTCTGCGCGTTTCTTGATAATACCAAAAGATCGATTAACAAGTTGTCACATAATTCGCTGGTAGTCGAGGTAGTCCAACGTGTGGAGCACGTTTATTATTCAAATCTGATCAAATCAATAGGATATCTGTGCTCACATATGACTGATTCAATGACTGTGCCTTCGAAGTAGCACTGACTAGGTAAATACGAAGAATCTTGGATCTGATTGAATCCCTGCCAGGCGTTTCCATATACCGTGGTATTCCAGGGTTCCACACACGAAAGTCGCCCCTATGCAACATGCTGAAAGTCTATAATAATTAGTTTTGTCAGTCGGTGATTTGATGGGATTTTCTTTTCTCTTGAAAGGTAAATCAGGAATCAGGGACTTAACTGAACGGCAAAGGCTATATCAACATACACTGCTCACCGCACACCTTTTATGACAATCACGTGCGTGCCGCTTGGAGCTCAATGTAGCCGTGGTCCGTGGTGATTTGGGTGTCCGGCCTACCGACGCTGCCAGGCGTGATATTTTATGGGATTATAAAGTTTTGCAGATTGAATGCTAGATTTATGAAATTTGATTCGTTGCCTGAGCGATACGATGACGTGAATTACTTTCGGTCCGAAGAGTAACAGGTACACAAGGCATTTCCTTGATTGACGGATTGCAGAGTGTGGCAATTTAACACTTGACAGGTTATTAACTGTCATGAACCAGAGACTTTTGATGTGGTGGGCGGATATGATGTTGACGTTTGGGTAAATATGTTGGGTTTGAACGATAAGCTACAATTATCTCGATCGAATTTCACCGAATAATACCGTTATTTCGAATGTTGGAATGTAAAAGTCGTATGTGATCATAAGCTTTCGCCGTTAGTTTGTCCTTAGCTAACCGTAGATATCAGATTCCATATTAGTTTTCATTTTATGTCTGGAATGTTTCCGATCCATGCAAACCAAATGTCAATGTGACATTGATCATAACATTATGAGCAGTGAATTCGCTCGGAACACGTTCGAAATCAATTTTTTCTTCGAACGGGGAATTGGCCATCACTAATGAGTCCAATAACGAACCCCAACAAAGCAACGTCATTCATCAGCTGAACCTGCCCCACTGATCCCAAACGATTCATCATAAATTCCTTCGGCCAGAGCACCGATCACTCTGACAATGGCCACCTTACGGATCCTTTGGTATGTCATCACTGCGTCGCGCGGCGATGACACGATATCAAATCGATCACCGCACGCAGTGCCTTTAATGGCAATCAACCTGCGTATTTATTTATTTTTTGTTGAATTATGTTTCCTCCTTCTTCTCCGTACCACCCACCATTCGCTGACTCGGTTTACGAATGTTATAAAATTCCCCCTCACTGTGCGAGTTCATTAACATGATCATGACAATTGGCTTGCTGTGCTAACATCATGGTCCGGCAAGTGGACTGAGAGGGAGTTGCGATGTTTGATCGTATCGTTTCGTCGGTTTGGTCTGCATGTTTTATCGATGCCAGGAATGTGCCAGTGAAAACAATATTTCAATAATAATAAAGTCAAAAACAACTGGCGAAAGGATCAAATTGAAATGAAAACAAAAAACAAAAAATAACAAAACGAACTTGCTATGGAACTCCGTCGAACTGTTGGAAGCGGGCCAGTTGTCTTGTTATGTAATCGTATTTCATGATTGCTTGTTTCTTAATCGATTTGTGTTGATCAGCTTGCTTTTCAGGATTTACAGGAAAATCAGCTCGGCTCTACATTGAAAAATCAGTTCTTTAGTACTGGAATGGTGTTTTTTGATAATGACTGTATATGAGTTATAATCAAATATTCACATTCATTTGTTCGTTGGAAAAGAGATGAACATATTAGAACTTGAAACTTGGATCTGAAAATTGGAAACTTGGAAATTGGAAACTTGAAACTTGAAACTTGAAACTTGAAACTTGAAACTTCAAATTTTCAAATTTATTTGTCTTCGATTAGAGTAAAAACTATCGCACAGACTTATTATTATCTATCTAGTCTAAAAACATTAACTTAACAATATTTTCGATTTAAATGTGTCTTTGTTCATAGTAAAATCAAACAGATGATAAACTCTATTGAATTGATTACAGCAAACATCCATTGGATTATTTTGTCCATACTGTGTGCGATGAGCTGATCGTCGTATGAAGTCCATTCTTCGCAAAGATCTTCCCGGAACATTGATATGAATCCTTGCCAGAAGTGTGGGGCAGTCGATGTTATTATTAAGCAAATCAAAAACGAAAAGTCGTTGATGAAATATCCGCCGGTTTTGCAGCGTGGGTAAGTTGATGAGAACACAGCGATCTTCGTAACGTGGTAGCTGAAGCCGATTAAGCCAAGGAAGTCTTCGAAGCGCGAATCGGACAAAACATTTCTGCACTCGTTCGATCCGGTCGATGTGAACGTTGTGGTATGGAGCCCAGATTACAACTCCGTATTCTAGAATACTGCGCACTAGAGCAATGTAAACAGCCTTGAGACAATAAACGTCGTTAAAGTCTTTAGTGTTGCGTTTGATAAGTCCCAGGACGGCAAAAGCTTTAGCAATAACCATCGAAAGCTGTTCGGTGAAGCGTAACTTACGGTCGAGAACTACGCCTAAATCTTTTACCGAAGAAACTCTTTTGACTGGATTCGCCATCATTGAGTATTCAAATAAAATTGGAGACTGAACTCGTGAAAATGTTATGGTATTACATTTATTAACATTAACACTCATGCCGTTTCTATTACACCAATCTATGACACATTCAATGTCCATTTGTAGCGCACAACAATCTACAAGGCTTGTGATGATTCGGTAAATTTTTAAATCATCGGCATACATTACTTTAAACGACGACAGTTCATTGCAAAGATCATTCATCTTGAAATTGCAAAGATCATTCAACTTGAAACTTGAAACTTGAAACTTGAAACTTGAAACTTGAAACTTGAAACTTGGAACTTGAAACTTGGAACTTGAAACATGAAACTTGAAACATGAAACTTGAAACATGAAACTTGAAACATGAAACTTGAAACATGAAACTTGAAACATGAAACTTGAAACATGAAATTTGAAACATGAAACTTGAAACATGAAACTTGAAACATGAAACTTGAAACATGAAACTTGAAACATGAAACTTGAAACATGAAACTTGAAACATGAAACTTGAAACTTGAAACTCGAAACTTGAAACTTGAAACTTGAAACTTGAAACTTGAAACTTGAAACTTGAAACTTGAAACTTGAAACTTGAAACTTGAAACTTGAAACTTGAAACTTGAAACTTGAAACTTGAAACTTGAAACTTGAAACTTGAAACTTGAAACTTGAAACTTGAAACTTGAAACTTGAAACTTGAAACTTGAAACTTGAAACTTGAAACTTGAAACTCGAAACTTGAAACTTGAAACTTGAAACTTGAAACTTGAAACTTGAAACTTGAAACTTGAAACTTGAAACTTGAAACTTGAAACTTGAAACTTGAAACTTGAAACTTGAAACTTGAAACTTGAAACTTGAAACTTGAAACTTGAAACTTGAAACTTGAAACTTGAAACTTGAAACTTGAAACTTGAAACTTGAAACTTGAAACTTGAAACTTGAAACTTGAAACTTGAAACTTGAAACTTGAAACTTGAAACTTGAAACTTGAAACTTGAAACTTGAAACTTGAAACTTGAAACTTGAAACTTGAAACTTGAAACTTGAAACTTGAAACTTGAAACTTGAAACTTGAAACTTGAAACATGAAACTTGAAACATGAAACTTGAAACATGAAACTTGAAACATGAAACTTGAAACATGAAACTTGAAACATGAAACTTGAAACATGAAACTTGAAACATGAAACTTGAAACATGAAACTTGAAACATGAAACTTGAAACATGAAACATGAAACTTGAAACTTGAAACATGAAACTTGAAACATGAAACTTGAAACATGAAACTTGAAACATGAAACTTGAAACATGAAACTTGAAACTTGAAACTTGAAACTTGAAACTTGAAACTTGAAACTTGAAACTTGAAACTTGAAACTTGAAACTTGAAACTTGAAACTTGAAACTTGAAACTTGAAACTTGAAACTTGAAACTTGAAACTTGAAACTTGAAACTTGAAACTTGAAACTTGAAACTTGAAATTTGAAACTTGAAACTTGAAACTTGAAACTTGAAACTTGAAACTTGAAACTTGAAACTTGAAACTTGAAACTTGAAACTTGAAACTTGAAACTTGAAACTTGAAACTTGAAACTTGAAACTTGAAACTTGAAACTTGAAACTTGAAACTTGAAACTTGAAACTTGAAACTTGAAACTTGAAACTTGAAACTTGAAACTTGAAACTTGAAACTTGAAACTTGAAACTTGAAACTTGAAACTTGAAACTTGAAACTTGAAACTTGAAACTTGAAACTTGAAACTTGAAACTTGAAACTTGAAACTTGAAACTTGAAACTTGAAACTTGAAACTTGAAACTTGAAACTTGAAACTTGAAACTTGAAACTTGAAACTTGAAACTTGAAACTTGAAACTTGAAACTTGAAACTTGAAACTTGAAACTTGAAACTTGAAACTTGAAACTTGAAACTTGAAACTTGAAACTTGAAACTTGAAACTTGAAACTTGAAACTTGAAACTTGAAACTTGAAACTTGAAACTTGAAACTTGAAACTTGAAACTTGAAACTTGAAACTTGAAACTTGAAACTTGAAACTTGAAACTTGAAACTTGAAACTTGAAACTTGAAACTTGAAACTTGAAACTTGAAACTTGAAACTTGAAACTTGAAACTTGAAACTTGAAACTTGAAACTTGAAACTTGAAACTTGAAACTTGAAACTTGAAACTTGAAACTTGAAACTTGAAACTTGAAACTTGAAACTTGAAACTTGAAACTTGAAACTTGAAACTTGAAACTTGAAACTTGAAACTTGAAACTTGAAACTTGAAACTTGAAACTTGAAACTTGAAACTTGAAACTTGAAACTTGAAACTTGAAACTTGAAACTTGAAACTTGAAACTTGAAACTTGAAACTTGAAACTTGAAACTTGAAACTTGAAACTTGAAACTTGAAACTTGAAACTTGAAACTTGAAACTTGAAACTTGAAACTTGAAACTTGAAACTTGAAACTTGAAACTTGAAACTTGAAACTGGACATTTTAAGCTAAAAAACTTGAAACCTGAAATTTGAAAAAAGTGAAACTGCAATTTCAATACTTCCATATTCAAGTTCAATTAATGCTCCAGTTCTATACTATGATACTTAAAGTTAGTTAGTTGAACCTCATACCTCTATTGTCAAGACGAGAATTGAAACACGGAACGCTGATCCTGCAAGCCAGTTGTCGTATGTTCGAGTCCCGATCTACGAAGATTCTGAATGTCAGTTAGATCGTAGCTCCTGTGCACTGTGAAGGCTGTTGAAATCGTAGGTCAAATTCTTCTTCGGAATGCAGATCCATTGTTCAAGTGACGAACAGTTCCTGCTGCGGAGATATAATCGTTAAAGTGGCGTATCCGACGCACCATACTTTTTATATCCGTTTAATTTTCTCAAGGATCACTGACCCGATTTTAACCATTTTAGGTTCATTTGAATGCTACTACTATGACATTCATCAAGTTTCAAAGCTCATGAAGAGCCAGTGTTGCGAAAATCATGATCAGAAAAAGTTCATTTCCCTCGTGAAAAAACATTTCCAGAGAACTCAGTGATTGAAAAAACCTCTTCTAATATTTTCATTTATGAAACAAGCATCTACAAAACTCTCAACCTCGAAGTTTATAAGTGATTTTTTGTGTCAGCGAAACGTGATGACGAATTTTCACTCAAAGAAATATCGCTAAAGAGGAAAATCAAAGAAATATCGAAAGGGAGAAGAGTCTCCAATGATACTTCGATGCTGAATTTCCACTACGCTTCAGTTCGACACCGAAGTGATGCGTGCAAGATTTAATTACTATAATTTGATCAATAAAAAAATCTCTACTAAATAAATTCACAACTGAACCGTAACTGAGAAAGAATGACCGCAATATTTTCGATGCACGTAGGGTGGTTAATATGAACAAACATAATTTTACCCCATTGCAAATAGTGATTATAGCGAGGAAAGACTGTTCTAATTCCAGCTGGCTGGTTATACTGTACTATTTGGATTACACCGAATAAAACGCTATTTATCATGAATTTGATTCATAGAAGTAACAGGAGCGCAGCATTATCAGCAAGTCACGAATACACAGTAGGTGCAGTGTTTGAGTGGCGCGTTTGAATCGGCATAGCGGTAGTCTGCGCTCCTGTTACATCGGCGTACGTTATTGGGTAATATTTTTAACCACTTGCTGCTTTTATTAATGATGTAGTGCAGAAAAAAAATCAAATACATCACCACTATTGATTCACTTATCAACCACTCTACGCACACTGAACAGCTATGAAAATTAATTTCCCAAAAATCTTCTGTTCGAGAATCATATCAGATATATTCAATGTGCGAACATTTTTCTTGAATATCATCGAGCAGAATGATCGCTAGTGAACTTTTCACAATTGATTTTTCGCCATGCGAAATCAGTTTTGGTGAGACTCGTGTTGTCAAAAAATCAGTACTTAACTTTTCTGAAATGAGTTTTCTGATCGATGATTTTTTTTGTCTAAAAATCAATTGTGAAAAATTTCAAGTTATCGCAAGTTATTTACGAAGTTCCGTGAATATTTTACGAAGTTTTCCTGTGTCATAATTGACATCTAAACTGCGGTGCTAGAAGACTTTAAACAGCTGAAAACTTTCGCAGCCGATTCTTAGAGTACATAATCGTTGCATGGCTAGTACAAGGATCTCACTGACACCAAGAATCCTCCCAGTTCAGGGCTCGAACATATGATAACTGGGTTGTAAGAACAGCGCCGCATACGTAATACCCGCACTCCAATCTGGATACCAGGAAAGACATTCCGCCATACTTTCGACTGAACGAATCTCTTCGTACAGCAACATGTCTTTTCTAGTGTAGTTCTCAGTGGCCTGTGAGGGCAGGTCTATGGTCTATGGCACTGTCTACTTCGTATACATGAATTATTTAATCTAATCCGTAATGATTCTGACTTCTTTTTTTCGTATTTGTTCATTCCCGCTGAACTGTATTGTCGTACGCAGCGATTCTAATTGAAAAGCATAATGTTCAGTTATGAACCAGATACACTGTTAGAAAAAAATAAATTTACGATTGACGTAAATTCAAGCATACCGACGCTCCTTTTATGTGCATCTAAAAATACGTAAATTTACACCATTTTTTTAATTGTGTATATTTACTACAATTACTACATCAGTTATATTTTCTGCTGCGGTAAGTTATTAGACTTATATCATTAGTGGATATGCGTCATATGTAAATTTCATATTTTTTATTGGTTCGAACGTATGATAAAACTAAAAATAATGTCGATAGAAGCCCAGCGTGTATGATCAAACTAAAAAAAATGTTGACAGAAGCCCAGCGAGCCTCCGTTTCAAACGAAGGGAACGCTTCTGAGTGTGCTCCACTATCACCCTTTGGAATACACTAATTCGATGAAGGACGTTAATCTGAAACTGGACAGCTTATTTTTGTTTCGGTAAATTCAAATATATTCAAATCGACACGTGTTCCAGCAACCACCAACAGAACGGGTTATTGAAGTACCTTGGATGTGGCTAATTGATGTGGTATAATGATACCGGCTTTGCACGGACATCAATAGTCACTTTGGCAGGGGAAAAGAATCTTTCGGAATGTCGTAAATGGTATTTGGGAAGCAGCTGTTATACGTTTGTTGCGTCGTTATTATGGTGGAGATTCAACATAGAATATTTGATGTGTAACTTGATTGAAATTCTATCGTCGGATAGAAATTTGTCGATATTTCTTATATAACCTGAGAAAATTATCTGTACATATTTTGAAATATATTTTCGTTCTTAACGAAAAAATCTACTTGATCATCCCAGCATTTGCGCGACCAACCGCAACAACGAACGCTAATTTTCGACCCTAAAGATAAATACACACCTAATATAACATCCAATTTTTTCATATAGACACTTGTTACTCAAGTTATAGTAGCAGTTAGTAGTAAAATCTGTTTTTGGCGTTTAGTGTTTAGAAATTTCTATGATGATGTTTTCTTGTCTCTTGTCACTAGGTAGACGATACAAATCAATATTATTGTCAATACTCGACATTTTGACAATGCTATTGATGATGAATAATCGTGTGCATTCAAATGGGAATGACGCATTGATGAAGGATTGACAATACTGTATATTGACCATATTATTGCCTTTTGTAAGGGCTACTTTCTTCAATTTTTGAGAAAAATCAAGTGTTCAGAGTATTCAATATTGCAATCGACATCTAAACATCAAAAGGAGAGTTGTATGTACTACTAGCTGAATTACCCGGCGTTGCTCGGAAATGTTTCGTGAAGGGAAGGCCAAAAAAAATTCTTGAATTGTCCTGCTTAGTGAAATACTCTTGTAGTGAAACATAACTTAGACGGAAACCCGATCGAACAATACTCCATTCATGTTCAGACTGCGAATGATCAGTGTCTCATCTCAGATCTCACAATAATCATAATTTTCATGGTATTCTCGACAAATTGGGTCAGTTTTATAGTTGAAATCTGTTAGAAACATATAAAACTCCTTTTTCTCTATAAATACCATCTTAGTAACCTCCGACTTTCATATATATATGTGCTTGTAACGCACTTCCGTACTTCCTCGTCACATTCGATTTACAATATCTTTGGCTTCCATGGATATAATCACTTGCTACTCCCTTTTCTTTATAAAAATTTTATGACATCATGAATTGTTCAAAATTTTCCATCTGATAATGATTATTTTATAACGAAAGGTTGTTTAACATCATAACTACATTCGTACTATAGAATAACATTTTTATATAATTTATTTTACCAAGGCTTTAACCATTTTGGCCGTTCATCGGGGAGGAAAACATATGGAATAACGATTTAGTTAATACAAATGTTGTTGTAAACTTATTTCCATTACCTTGAGTCGACAGTTTTTTTCATTTTACATAATAAAATGCACATTGGTTTATGATTTCGTCAATTCAGATCAATGTTGAGAATACTTATTCCTCCTCACTCTTGTGAATATTTTTGTGAACCTCACTTAGTTGCTAGAAATATATTGTACTCGTAAAGAAGTACCAATTTTTCGTAAAACCCGATCAATTTTTCCTTTCACTTTCCATGTTCGGGGCACTTGCTACTTTCTCTCACCCCCAAAATAACCTTATAGTCTATTTTGATTTAACTTCCTTTTTGTCAGTGAACTTACTACAGATCTCCTTCATGATTACCCTGAGTAGTGTAGAAAGTATCTTTGCTTTTAAAAAATATCGATTCCTACCTTTGGTACAAGTCCCAAACTTGGTGGCGATTCGTTTAGTTGTTTCTTAGATATGCTGAAACTTAAATACACTCGCGTTCATAGACAGATAAAGATTATTTTCCCTTAGCTCTTTGAATTCCCCGGCAAAATGGAACCAGATCCTTTGAAATTATTCAAAGAAAAATACGACCTTGAAATTTTTGCCACTCTCTTGTTTTATAAAAAATGGGAGATTAAAATTTATTTTCAAAAACCCCTCCTTCTAGTCTAAATGTCGATTCTATTTAAATTTCGTCATTGACCCTCTCCCCCCATGTTAAGGACACTTCCTACACACTTTCCTCCCTGAAAATGTCCTAATGATCATTTCTGAAGAGCAAGAAGTATCTGTGCCAAATTTGATAGCAATCCGTTCAGTAGTTCCGGAGTTGCGCCGTTACAAACATTACATCCCCTTTTTAGAGGGACGTACTACATCCACCCCACACGAATACCCTAACTTGCACAAAAAGTATCTATGGTCTCCAAAAAGTATCGATTCTCGTCAAATTGAATAAATTTTTTCATTACCCCTGTTAAGGATAGTTGCTACACTCTCTCCCCCATAAAAATACCCTTACAACTATCTCTGAAGAGCAAAAAGCAGCTATGCCAAGTGTGATAGCAATCCGTTCAGTAGTGTCGGAGTTATGCCGTTACACCTCCCTTTTTTAATGCACTTGCTACATTCACTCCCCATATCTAGGTATGGAAAATGTTTGCATGATCTTCAAAAATTATCGATTCTTGTCTAATTTTATGATTTTTTTTTTCTTAGCCCCTCCTGTTAATGATACTTGCTACGCTTCCTCCCCTATAAAAATACCTTTATGACTATTTCTGAACAGCAAGAAATAACTGTACCAAATTTTATAGCAATTCGTGCAATAGTTTCGGAGTTATGCCGTTACAAACATTGCACTCCTTTTTTAGAGGCACTTACTACACCCTCTCCTAACAAAATATCCTTATAATCTTATCTAAGTTTTGCAAAAAATGTCTTCAAAAAGTAACGATTCTCGTCAAATTAGATAATATTTTTAATGACCACCTTTGTTAAGGACACTTGCTACGCTCCCTCCCCCCCCATGGAAATATTCTTATAACCATATCTGAAGAGCAAGAAGTACATGTACCAGGTTTAATAGCAATCCGTTAAGGAGTTTTGAAGTTATGCCATTACAAACATTACACCTCTCTTTTTAAAGGCACTTGCTGCATCCATCCTCCACTAAATTATATCCACGGTATGCAAAAAGATCTTTAAAAAATATCGGTTTTCATCAAGTTATATGAATTTTATCATGACCCCTCCATGGTTATGACACTTGCTACGCTCCCTCCCCCCATAAAAATACGCTTATGACCATCTCTGAAGATCAAGAAGTACATGTGCCAAGTTTGATAGCAATCCGTTCAGTAATTCCGGAGTTATGCCATTACAAACATTACACCCCCCTTTTTAAAGGCACTTGCTACATCCACCCCCCATATAATCATATCTAATATATGCAAAATGTTTCTATGGTCTTAAAAAAGTATCGATTCTCGTCAAATTAGACAAATTTTTTCATGACCTCCCCTTGTTACGAACACTTACTACGCTCTCTCCCCCATTAAAATATCCTTATGACCATCTCAGAAGAGCAAGAAATATCTGCGCCAAGTTTGGCGGCAATCCGTTCAGTAGTTTCGGAATTATGCCGTTTTAAATATCACACCCCCCTATTTAAAGGCACTTGCTACATCCACCCCCCATACAGTCATATCTAATGTATGCGGAATGGTTCTACGGTCTTCAAAACGTATAGATTTTTTTCAAGTTATATGAATTTTTTCTTGACCCCCCCTTGTTTATGACACTTGCTACGCTCCCTCCCATATAAATATACTCCCTAAACCATCTCTGAAATACAAGAAGTACCTGTGCCAAGTTTGGTGGCAATCCGTTCAGTAGTTCAGAAGTTATCGCGTTACAAACATACAAACTTACATCCATTTATATATATATATATATATATATATATATATATATATATATATATATATATATATATATATATATATATATATATATATATATATATATATATATATATATATATATATATATATATATATATATATATATATATATATATATATATATATAGATTAAACAGCTTGTGTAGTTTCTGCTACACTATCGAAAGGATTGTCTACAATCACGTTTCAAACCATTTCGGAACAAAAAATTGGGAAAATCTCGAAATGAGGTCGAGGCAGCTTCTAGTGTCTTCTTGTTTTTTTAAGACAGCTTCTTGACTTTGTTGATAAATAATTTTGTCTAGATTATGCTCACGAAAAGTATACCATGATAATCCCATAAAACCTAAATAATGATGCTTCCAACAGCACTTTCCAAATAACCACGAAATCTCACATTCGCATCACATGCGTATATAAGGGTCCCGAGTTGGCGGTTCAATGCATAGGGCACTGGTCTTACAAGCCAGTTGCGCTATGTTCGAGCCCCGACCTGGAAGGATTCGTAGTGTCAGTAGGATCGTAGTACTAGCCATGCAATGATTCTGTATGTTAAGAATCGGCAGCGAAGTCTGTTGAAACAGAAGGTCAAATTCCTCTACAGGAATGTAATACCAAGGCTTTGCGTATATAAGGCAGACAAAGGACACCATTGCCTTACTTCTGCTCTATATTCGTCTACAAAGCATACATACGACTTTCTGGTTACTGGGGTTTCCAATGGAGTTCCGAAGAACTTGTACCGGCTTTGGTATTTGTGGTCTGAAATCACCATACCGTCAGTCATATTTTTCGTCACTAGTTTTAGAATAATTACAGGCCTACAAATTTTTTAACGGACTTAGATTGCAGGAGGTGTTTTTTATTATGATATTTTTTCTCAATTTTTGAAATTCCCAGAATGTTGAAAAAAAAAAACAATTGTTTTCGAAAATTGTATGAAATAATTATGACAAAACATAATTATTCATAACTTTTTGGAAAATTTTGAATTTATTTTATATAATTTTTTCATTTCATTTTATAATATTACTTTTTTTTTAATGTTTCTTCTGAAAAGCTTTAGAATGATCAAATAGAACCAAATTATCTCCATTGGAACACACAAAAAAGCAAAAAATAGTCATTTTGTTCTGGGCGATGCTACGGATTCTGACCCAATAGTCAACATCAACGTGTATTAGTGGTCAAAAGATACAAATCGATCCCCAAAAACATCCGATTCTACGTTAGTATGGCCAAACACACTTCCGAAATGCAGTCGCGTTCGTGTTTTTATTTTGGAGTCATTTTACGAGGCACTCAGTTGTAGGATAGTTTTATACACTTTTCAATTTTCTTCTGTGCACGTTAGAATAGCATTCTGAGTGGCTTGGAAATCGATTTGAGTATTTTTCATTATCTATGGAATCAGGAATCAGGAATCAGGAATCAGAACAAATTGGCTCAAATGGCACGTTCCCCTTGATATTTGGAGATTTGTGCCTTGCCATCAATTTGTTTTTAGCATCATTTTCCCGATATATAAGAGGGAAGGATTGAAAGGAAATGGTAAGGGTTGGACTAGGAGGATGGGAAAAAATGACGACACAAAAACACATAAAAGCAGAAGTAAATTCTGCACCCCTAAGGGATGCCGAACAATCTGCTGGGGATCACATCTGGTGGAAGCAGAAGTCAATTCTGAACCTCTAAGAGGTCCCGAACAGTCTGCTATTAATAAAACCTCCAACCCCCGAGAGGATTTAGAGATCTTACAAAAGCGACACCATTCTGCACTCCCGGAAGAATGCAGAACGATTCGCAGTATGTACGAGCAGAAGTAAATTCGGTACCCCCTAAAGGATGCCAAACAATCTGCTAAACCCTATTTAAGGTGAATACAGAAAGGATTCATTCACTCCATGAAGAACGATGAACCCTTCTGACTATAGCTCCTTACCACATTGGGTGAGAAACGAGAGAATATCCTTCAATTTTAGCTCCGCATACACAGACTCAACCATGTATGGAGAACCAAAAACCCGGATACGAAGCTGCGTCAATGCGGGGCAGTTACATATCAGATGATATGAAGTACCGTAATCGCATTCACACAAATCACACGATCAATACTCAGCACGTTGAATAGTAGCCATGTGATAATTGAGTTTGCAATGTCCAGTCAGAGCTCTGACCAGAATACTGCAATGATGCTTGGAGAAATGCAGTAGACACTTTGACATTTTCAGATTTAAATCTGGTAGAAATGCTTTTGTCTGAGCGCAAGTTTGCAAGCTGCGCCAGTAGCTGGCATGTTTGGATGCAGCCCAAGAACGAATCTTGTGCTTTATCCAACTAGTTGAAAGTGGTAAAGCTGGTTCAGGACCAACGAAATCATTCGTTGCACCAGCTCTAGCCAACTCATCAGCCCATTCATTTCCAGTAATACCAGAATGGCCGGGTACCCATAAGAAGTAAACAGCATTTGAAATGCTGAGGTCCTCGATTTGAGTTCGACATGCGATCACTAGATTAGACCGTGAGTCATTCGAACTGAGTGCTTTTAAGGCTGCCTGACTGTCGGAACAAAAATAAATTCGTTTACCACAGATCCTCTTGAAGTGCCGATTGTACTCCACACAGAATCGCGTAGATTTCTGCTTGGAACACAGTACAGTATCTACCAAGTGAATGAGACTGCTCCAGCCTCATTTCACGACAGTAGACACCAGCACCAGCACGACCATTCAACAGAGAACCGTCCGTATAACAAACTATGTGTTCATCAAGTTGTCGTTCCAGACAACCAGACAACCATTCCTCACGAAGAGGATAGCTCACATTGAATGTTTTGAAAGGAAAACTGCACGTGAAAGTTAGGTCACTAGGAGCGAGTAAATACTCATCCCACGTAACCATTTGAGACCACAAGCGAGTGTGGCTGGTAGCATAATCTAATGGGTTACTGTTCCAAAGCCCTGTAACCCTAAGACGATATGCACAAGATAATGCTTCTTGTTTTAGGAACACATGTAGTGGTTTAATGCACAGTAGCGCCTCTAGAGCAGCAGTAGGAGTTGTCGTGAATGCTCCTGTCATCGCCATTAGGACCATCCGTTGGTGATGATTTAGCTTTGACTGAACTGTCGCGACTTCTCCTTTCTGCCACCATACAAGATAACCACATGCTAAAATTGGTCTAACAATAGTTGTGTAGATCCAATGAATATATCTGGGTTTGAGTCCCCATGATTTTCCAAAAGCTCGTCTGCATTGGCCGAAAGCAATGCAAGCTCTTTTAATCCTGAAGTCAATGTGAGCAGACCAATTCAGTTTTGAGTCAAGAATAACCCCGACGTATTTAACTTGATCGACCACAGTGACCTCTGAACCAAAGAACTGCAACGGACGAGCTCCTGTGATTATCCTACGATGAGTGAAAAGCACCATTGATGTTTTGCCCGGATTTACAGATAATCCAACCTGACAACACCATTGTTCAACAGATCGCAGGGCTTGCTGCCAGGGCTTGCATATTGAAGCAACGAATATGAACGAAAGGGTTTCACTATCTGTGCTATTCACACACATTCGTATGTCAGGTAGAATTCACAGCGCAACCCAAGCCAGGAGAGCTGCTTCGTTCGTTCATTAGTTCATGAATATGCCCGCTTGCTGAGACCTATGCTTCATGAGGTTAGCATTTGATGAATGGTTCTCATATTGTAGATGCCTATGAGGAAACTAGTTTCATAACTTTTAGTTCCGATGAATATTAATTTAAAGAACATTGCTTTTAGTGTTTCTAGGATATGTACACAGTGTAAACTGCCAAGAAACAAATGGATCGTTTTGAAATGGGCTCAAATGCAAAATTTCTGCTATAAAATGTTTAAAGTCTGTTTGAAATGTGATCAAATTTGGTCTTGGAATGCGAACATTATGTTAAAAATGATTTCTGTAAACCTACTTTTTAAAAATAAACCGTAAACATTGCCTATATGACGTTGCTTCGCGTCTTGTAGCACACCGTGAGGCATGGTCTTCTTTCTCGTACAATACTAACGAGAGTGAACCCTTCATTTCATTACATTGTCATGGATTGCTTAGTTCATGTGTTAACTGAGAATGAGAGCACAGACAATTTACTTGGCAAGGGGAATTGGTCTGCTCAGTAGCATATACTCTCACGCATCCAGTTTCTCTCTAATATAGGTCTCTCATTCAGCTATGTCAAGCAAAGTGTTCACAGCAGATATTTTTTGTTGCTTCGTTCGTTTGAGGATTCACAATACAAGCCCTGCTTGCTGCATTAAATCAAAGAGAGTGTTAATGCTTATACCGGTCATCAATATATGATAATCGTCGGCAAAACCATAAGTCGGAAATCCAAGGTTATTAAGTTTCCTCAACAAACCATCAGCGACTAGGTTCCATAAAAGTGGGGATAGTACACCACCTTGAGGACACTCAGCTTTCTAATCTCTGCTTGCCGAAGCGATGAACAAAGAAGTCGATTGCTAAGCATTGCGTGTATCCAATTTGTGATACTTGAAGGTATGCCATGACCACGGGCTGCTTCCAGAATTGAATTGAAAGACACGTTATCAAAGGCACCTTCAATATCTAGGAAAACTCCCAAGCAAGATTGCTTTTGTGAGAAAGCTTTTTCAATGTTGTACACAACATCATGTAACAGGGTTGTAGTGGACTTTCCACGCTGGTAAGCATGTTGCATTCCATGTAGCGGATGCACGCCCAAACTAACATTCCTGATATAGTGATCGACTATGCGTTCCACTGTTTTAAGAAGAAATGAGCTAAGACTGATAGGCCTGAAACTCTTCGCTTCCTCATAAGTGTCGCGACCGCCTTTGGGAATAAATTTGACAATTATTTCCTGCCAGGCTCTTGGAATATATCAAGTCGCAAGACTAAAAGTAAGTATTTTCTTCAAAGCATGTTTGAAATGTTCATACCCTTTTTGCAGTAACACTGGGAAAACTCCATCCTTTCCAGGAGACTTGTACGGAGCAAAACTCTCAACTGCCCATTTGACCGATTCAATCGTCACAACGCTTCGAGCAAGGGCCCAAGAATCGTAACTACCTGAAAAAGTCTCGGGAAGAGCTGTCGGTGATGGATCCATACATCCTGGAAAGTGAGTGTTAAAAAGATAGTGAAGTACATCACCTTCATCAGACAAGTGTTCACCATCTGAAGTTCTTAAGAAACTGACATTAAAGTCCTTAGACTTCGAAAGTAACTTTTTTAATCTGCTAGCCTCGTTGAGACTAGAGACATTTGTGCAGAGGCTTTTCCAACCACTTCGCTCAGACGATCGAAGAGCATTTTTGTAAGCCCTTCGAGCCGACACGAATGCCTCCGACCCATCTCTGCGTCGGTGGTTCCAAGCTCTTCTGCATAGTTTCCTTAGTCTAGCAAGTTCAGCATTCCACCAAGGAGTTCCTCTAGTAGCTCGCACAATCCGAAGTGGACAAGCCTCTTCATATGCTGCAACTATGAGTGAGTTTGTCTCGTCGACAACATTTTCCAAATCATTTGGGGTTTCAATTGTTGGTTGGTACCCGTAAAATCTAGTCGCCAAGCCCTCTTCATAGAGATCCCAGTTTGTAGATTTGGGATTACGATATGTGATAATATCAAATTTAACGTTTGAATGATCAAAGAATATGTACTTATGATCAGACAACGAAGGTTCGAGCTCATCGGAGACGAGCCAATTTACCAACTCATGCGCAATTCTATCAGAGCAGAGAGTTACGTCCAAAACCTCCTCTCTTCCAGATCTCGCAAAAGTTGGACGGTTTCCTGCATTGACTATGTGCAGGTTTGTACTGCTCACAAATTCCATCATATCAGAGCCCCTCGAATTTATATCTGTGCTGCCCCAAATGATATGGTGAGCATTTATGTCACTGCCGATTACAAGCGGTAAATCACTCTTGCAGCAGTATGATACAACCTTTTTGAAGTCATCGCTTGGCGAAGGTTGGTTATGCGGTAAATATGCCGAACAATAGACATATTTCCTGTCTATGCCATCAACAATCATACCAACTGTGACAGCACAAATATCCCGAGTTGTGAGCTCCGATATGAGAGAAACATCGAGAGGACTATTTGCAAGTATGCATGCTCGAGGCATTTCACGTGGATTAGTCATACCGCTCTTGTTGAAGGCAACAAAGACTGGGTTTAACAATTTTCCAACGTAGAAGTTTCCCTTTTGGAAATATGGTTCTTGAACCAAAGCTATAGAAGCTTTACCTTCTTGCAGAAGTCTGGATAGATTCATAGTTGCTGTACGTTTATGCTGAAGATTGATTTGTGCCACTCTAACCATTATCAATTAGAGTAACGAACATTCCACCTCCAGCACTTATCGTACAACAACTACAAGAAACCAAATATATTGGCTTATAATCGCCTATAGCGAACCATGTAAGGATTTTTTTAAATGTTTTAATCTTTTAAATCCCACGAGTTGCGAAGAAAGAAGTCGTCCACTGTGCCAGAGCTTCGCTTAACACAGTAAGGGAAAATCCCAAGGTATTCCGTTCACGACTGCATTGTTTAACCTCCTGCAGCCATTCAGTCATCGGCACGGAAATACACCTTGACTTAGGAGATCCTGTTTTTGTGGCCTTTTACGACATGGAACAGGAAACCAGTGGATCAATTCTTGGTAGAAAATAATTCCGCCGGATGCCACACGGCTTACCTGTTTGGTGGACTTATACCACCGGTACAGGTGGACCGTAGCGTTATTCTTAGCCAGTTGGGAAACCGCTACCGACACTACACGGCTATCTAGGCTGCTCAGAGAGGGAAGTTGACATTGATGGTCAACTTCCATGGATGGCCGAGCAGCCGTACGATTTGAGTATTTTTCATTATCTATGAGTTCAACACTAAACAGTTTGTATATTACAGAGCTATTGATTTTCAATCTGAATTGGCAGTAGAGAAACAAAAAATAAAACTCATCTGTTGCTGTCATTATTTCTCTATATTAAATTTTATGCAGAATTAATGAAAAACGATTTCGATTGGAATTTAAATTAGGTTAAAATATAAACAAACTCCCACCACCAAAGTTCATTTTTTACGACTGCTTAAACAGCTCGTTCCGATAGTATAATTACGGGTTATTTGATAGCAATCAAGTTATAAGGTCCCCAGCTTTGTGCTCTCCATATATTCACTATTCCGACAGGGGTCTGAATTCGATTATAACGGTCCTCGAAAAAAACAGAAACATAGAATACCCAAAATTGCCGATTTTATCTACCATAGGCCACCACAAAGGGGACCCTTACCTCTTGATCGATGTTTTTCGTTCGAAATGACGTATTTCATAACGATTTCGCGAAATTTTGTCCCTCAATTAAGTAAACTGGTTAACTGCTTTTTAACTAGCGAAACTAAAACCGATTAGAAAACAAATCGGGGGTTGGACAGGAAACGAGACATGCTACTGAATATCGATGGGGCTGCAATTTGGTGTCCTCTTAGACCGTTTACGGTTTTCCTCTAACGATAGCACATTGCGTCACATCCTTCGTTTTTTGGGTACCGTGATCTGTGATGTTGACAGATTTCGGAGTATTCGTTGAATCGGTTGGATTCATTTCAAATGCAATCGTCATTCGTCGTTGTTGTTTCCAATTATCGTACGTTTTTCAACAATAACAAATAACGGATAGCAACTTCTCAGCTCTCCGGCTTCTTCGACGTTCGCGATGGTCATCGTGCACTAAATGGTAGTAAGCATTGGTGCACGATCTGCGCTTGACCATGAACTTCACACCACATCTCTCGATGTCTCCCACCAGGCTAGACGAATAGTCTGAAACATGTTTCCTTAATTTAGCGTTGAAGTGTAGCATCATGCGTGTTGAAGCAAACCTACATCGATTCCATTGTCATCCTCACGAACGATAGAGAAGAGATTAACGAAGGCGTTTGGGTCGTTCACGAGCGATCAGAAGCTGCGTGTTTAAGTTGCTCGTAAGCGACTGCCTAAGATTGTTCGAAACCAATTCGATGGATTGTCCTAGTAATCAAGTGTTCGAAAGTGTTTTTGGGGGTTCTGTTTTTGCATACAAATCAACTGAGGTCCCCAGAAATTAAAAGCGGTGCTTGATATCAGGTACGCAGCTCACGGTGAACTGAAATTGAAGAACAAATGCAGTCCTCACTTTTGAAACTCTTCGATTGGATATAAATTTTTCCTTCGGTAATTCTCATATAGAAAGGGCATGCAACCATTGTGAAAAAAAAACTGTTGAACCGAGTATTGAATTCCATTTTACTCAGTTGAGTTCGCGAAATTCAGAAAATTTGGTAACGTCCCATTCATTTTAGCTTCAATGTTCATCTCATATACTAAATTCATTAGTTGGAGCGGGGTCGTATGTCTTTGTTCGATCAATTGATTCTAAGGGTGAAATGAAAATCACTTCGAGTTTTGCGTTATTATAACAGCAATTTTGCACAATTCATTAACTTTATTTTTCTGCGGTGTTACTTCGTACAGCCGGAGCAAAGATATAGTATTCTTTACGTTTCGTCTTCGACTCGTCAGTGAAGAGCAGTTCAAACTGTTGAACTGTCTAAGTTTTTGCATTAAGCAGTTCAATTTCAACTGCTGTGCACTGACAAGTCGAAGACGAAACGTGAAGAATAGTGAAATCGGTTATGTGCCCTAGCTCAAAAACGGCTTTTAGCCAAAACCCAAAATAACCAAAGATATATTATTTGATTTTATTAGAATTTGTTGAGTGTAAGTTTGCAAAATAACATAGCGACTCTAATAATGTGATGACTATTGGTACAATAACCCTAACATGATCACTAACTTTTCTCGAAGATGGCTGAGTTGGTTTTCACAGACTTAGAATTAAACGAAATGTCCTAATACTCCATAGAAAATTCCTGAATATTATCTTGATGGCGACATTCGGTTCCGTAATTACAGGGTGATTCATGTAGGAGAAAGTTGGGAATTCCGAACCGCGCTTTGGTTTTCACTGATAACTAATCCGAATCACGTAGTTTTTCAAAATTGGAGCAATAAATGTTAAACTAGAAGCAAAATGTGACGTTTTAGGAATTGCCGAATTTTAAAACTCGGATTTATTTCAAAGTTTTAAGCATTATAGAAATATGTTTAATATTGTCATTTTGAAAAATCGTGGCAATTTTAAATGGTTCAGTATACTCCATGGTTCGATATTCCCTACTTTACTCTAAAAGTTTATATGTCATGTGTTTTTTTCAGAAGGAACCCTGTTAAGAGCAGCAATTTCATTAAAATTGGTATTAAAATTTCTCTTATTTGTCGATATTGTTAGCGGGTCAGGGCAATTTCGCCGGAGGTCATTTCGCTGAAAGGGTCATTGGACCGAATTCTTCAATTGTCTTAATATCGTGATGATTGAAAATAAAAACAAATAAAAAATGATAATATTTACTCCCGTTTGTTGATATACAATCGTACTTCTGAAATCATCCAGTAAGACTTGAATAGTTTATTTATTCATATCGTTAAATTTTAATAAATTCTTTTAAGCTGATTCATGATCCTCAGAACGGTATTTCCAAGAAAATAGGTTGACTTTATTAGTGTATCTGTCAGGCAAATGTTTGCGATAACTGAATGTAGATTAAAAAAATTTCTAGCTTTGTGCTGCCGAGCCATCTTGCATTCGGTTATGGGGCTGCCCCACACCAATTATCCAGGAAGCCTAAAAACAAGTAGATAGTTTTGATTAATAACAAGAATTTACAGTTTTCTAATTAATTGTGTAATGTATTCGCAATTACCCTTTCGGCGAAATGACCATTTACGCGAAACGGCTTTCGGCGAAATGACTCGTTCGGCAAAATGACTTTCGGCAAAATAGCTTCCGGCAAGATGACCCTCTCCTATTGTTAGCAGATGATAAAACCTCATTTTAGTTATAGCTGCTCTTAGTTTCCAGTACTAAAGACTTTAAAATGAAGCTTACGTCGATCCAAATGAAAGATCTCACAGAATTATAAGCAAATTATAAATTTTATTCGGATTCGACTTTCCGTTCCGATATTATGGGCTGTTGAATGTTAAAAATATCAAATCATCATTCAAAGTAACGATGCAACGAACGTCAAAACGCTATGAAAATGAACTGCAAACTACTCTAATTCGTCTTGTTAGATAACAGTCAACTGAACCGACCATGGTTGAATCGATGACAGACCAACCGGTCTCCTGAAATACCTAAACTAATGGTAAAATATTCCAAAATTGGATATATTCTGATTTCGCAATGTTGGCTACAATGATTTTCATGAATTAAACTTCTGGTTTTGGAATTATAGGGTAATGAGTGCTTGAACTTTCAAATAGTTGTTCAGAGCGACGATGAAGGAAACGTAAAAAATCTTCTAAATTTGGCTTAAAATAATGGTCCTATGCTCCGAAATGCAACTTGTTCAATTTCCTCAGAGATGGCGGAACCGATTTTCTTAAACGTAGGTTCAAATGAACGGTCTGATATTGCTATAAAAAACTTCCGATCTCGGAATTACAGATTGAGCCTAAAATTTCAAAAACCACCGTTTAGAGCGACGATGCAATAAAAGCAGTCTTCCTTATTCTAATTTATCCAATTTGTAAGATAAGCTAGTAGACGACCAAACGTACCGTATATCGGCTATTACAAAATTCCGTTTCCGAAAGTACCGTCAATAGTGGTCAAAATAACTAAAATCTAACTCACTTCGATATCTTGGATACGGTTTAACAGATTTTCACAAACCTAACTTAATATTAAAGATGTAATGGTTCCATAGAAAACCTCTAAATTTTGTTCGGATCCGACTCCTGGTTCTAGAGTTACACGATGATGAGTGTTAAAAATTTCGTACCGTCGTTTAAAGTACGACATAAGACACGATAAAAAATCTTCTAAATTTGATCAGAACTTAATCCAATTTGTAGATTATGATAGTTCATTGCCATACGAATAGACTTCGACTAAAAACTGTCCCAGAAAGTATGGACGCAACCAAAAACCGCTATCATTTCGCAATGGTTCAGAATCTGTCAATTTTTATGGCTGCGTCCTGTTGTTTACACTATTCTCTAACCACTTGTGCAGTTGTTCATTCGTTTTTATTAGTGGACTTTCAGCAGAACAACGTCGAACAATGGAAGGAGTAAGTGAAAAAGCCTTGCGAAATGCAATCAGGAAGTTCGATGAGGATAACACCTTTGAGGATGAACCGAAAACGGGTCGAAAAAAGGTCCTGCTAACCCTCTGTTGGATAAACGTATACTGAAGGCGTTCGAGCAAAAGAAAGAGGTTTCAGTTCGGGATGTGGCCAAAAAAGTGGGCACTTCGAAGTCAAATGTTCTTCGTGCTAAAAGAACGTTTGAATCTTCGAACCTATAAGAAGCAGAAACAACCAAAATGTAATCGAACCTATAAGAAGCAGAAACAAGAAGTATGGATCAGGCCGAGGGCTCGAGAGCTGTACAATACGATTCTTGCTGGAAATTTGAGCTACATAATCATGGACGACAAAACCTACGTGAAACTCGTTTACAAATCCTTGCCGGGACCCCAATATTATGCGGTGCGAGAAGGGCAAGTGTTAAACCAGTCCGAGACATCGACTGAAGTCGAAAAATTTGGTAAAAAGCTATGGTCTGGCAAGCAATTTGTAGCTGCGGTAAGATTTCGAAACCCTTCATCACCACTGTTTCAATGAACAGCGAAATATACATCAAGGAATGTTTACAAAAACGACTTCTACCCATGATTCGAAGCCACAAGGATCCTGTTGTCTTCTGGCCAGATCTTGCTTCTTGTCATTACTCAAAATCAACGGTAGAATGGTATACTACCAACAATGTTACTTTCGTCCCAAAAGACATGAATCCACCAAATTGCCCACAACTTCGACCAATTGAGGAATTTTGGGCAATAACGGAGGCACATCTTAGGAAACATGTTTCGGCAGCCGAAACCATTCAACAGTTCGAAAAAGATTGGAAAAAGTGCCAAAACTTGTCGCCAAGAAGTCTGTACCCCCAGCGAGCGACCAAAATTAGGTTAAAGCCGGGTTTAGTCTGTACGGTCTGTATGGAATTTAATGAGGAACGTTCGCAAGAAGGTGCGCCAGCTAGTCTACAGTCTACAATGGCTAAGTAGCAAATGTTGAGAATAATATTCTGTTGTTGTAGTCTATTATTATCAGTATATCGAATAAAATTTGAATATCTCACACTTGTGAATTATTTACAGCGAAATCAAAGTGCGTCCATACTTTCTGGGACAGTCTTTATACTGATTCCCGTGTTCCGATTCCGGAACTGCCTGAGTTCCACTCACTACGTTTTATCAGAGATGGCTTAATCGATCTGTTTCTGTTTGTTGGTTTAGCTATTTGATGTCCAAACAAAATTTTTTATTTCCTTTCAAGGATCAAAGAAAAGTATTTTGAAGAATACCTCCGTATTGAGGAAAAATGGGATAAAACGCACCCTCGCGACTAAACTCACGCCTTGCTTTTCTCAAAAGTTACCAATTTTTTTTCGCATAAATTGTAATGAAACTAAAAGCTCATCATGAGCCCGTGTTGGCGATTCAATGCATAGGGCGTTGGTCTTACAAGTCAGTTATCGTATGCTCGAGCCCCAACTTGGGCGGATTCTCTTAGTGTCAGTTGGATAAAAGACCAGTCATGCAATGGTTCTGTACACTATGAATCGATTGCGAAGTCTGTTGAGAGAGAAGGTCAAATTCCACAAAGGAAGTGCAATGTAATGATTAAATTATAGACCAAACTGAACAAGCATGACAATGACACAAAACACGATTTACGAGTGATCTGTCAAAAACAGTGTTGCCAAAAAGATATCAACAAAAAATTACCCTTCAGATTACTATAAAATTTAGGTAGCAATGGTTCAATCATGTGTATTTTTTTGTTTATTTGTTTATTTAGGAGCAGGGAAAAGTCCACTGGAATTAGTTTCTGTAAGATTTGCTCTCCAACAGACATAAAACCTCTTAATCTTTGCATTAACAGATTACAATTATCCAAATGACACATTTTGATTATACTTAATTCAATTATATTAATACTAAAATTCTATTAATTTTGCAATAAATATGGTTTCGGTTTTAGCGGTCTGCTATATACTGCCCGACGTTTCGACCAATGGTTATGGTTTTTTTCTAGAGAAATATCTTATTGTTCCTCGATCGGTTGTTTACATAATAAAAAAGCTTCTTCTGCCACTGTTGTTGCAATAATAACATTTGTTTTAAACATTAGCCTGTTTTACCACTATGCACTACCTAACGTCACTTTTAAAGATTTTTTGAAAAAGTATATTTATCATAATTTTTCGCGATCTGTCGTGTTGAGCGGCAAACATTTCAATGGAAAATTTTGAAAGGGTTCAACGAAATAGATATTTTATGTAGTTTTCAACGCATACAGCGAGTATTAGTTAGATGATGATGAGATAGAATAGTGCTTGAAGGCAATCATGTGTCAATATAAAAAAAAACGTTTCCTCAAGGGTAGCGTTTCCCTCCTTTTCCCCTATATATGAGCATGTGAGTGATATAAGAAAGGTATAATTACACAACTAGGTAGATTGAGACAGATGTTTTTTTTGGGTTCAGTTTTAGTGGATTAAGCGCCAAAAATGGAAGATAACTACAAAGTAAAAAAAAATAAATTACCTCAACAAATTGTGTAGCTTCCTACAGATGCATTAGCGTCACACCGGATCGTTGGCTCATGCTTAAGGTTAAGGTGTGAAAATTGCTTTCAATGTGAGAAACCGGCACGCTTTGTTATATGCGTTCCCGATGAATTATCACCTTAGGTTACGCGTCTAAAAGACTAAATATTCATGTATCAGTCACATCGCCTTCGCAGTGCGAAGCACTTAAGAACTTCACGTGGTCGTCGGAGAGCCTTCGTTCAAACCATGGAACTAACGATCTTTATTTTTTTTGTTTCCTCTCGTTACAGATGAACCACAGAGCGAAGGCCTTAGTGGGCCTGCTTTGTTTCGGGCTGGTCTCTGCTCAGCTCAACTATCGGCCCGAATTCATTTCGGCCGGCCAGGGCTTTCAATCGGCCGCACAATTTCAAAGTAAATCTCTATTCAAACGTCAGGCTGGTGATGGTACTGATGTCATACCGCATGATATGAAAAAACAAACTACTTTCTGGTGGGTTGCACCAGACGCTCCTTTCAAAGCTACTAAAATCGGTGGCGGTGTGCAGGAGCCTCCACCAGGAGCTGCTGCAGGTGCTGCCGGGGCTGCGGGAGCGGCTGGCGCTGCTGGAGCCTCGGGAGCAGGTGCGGGACAGGCTGGGGCATTTGGTGCTACACAAAGCGGCTTCCAGTCTTCGGCGTTCGGTGCCACCGGACAAACTGGCCAGGCTGCCGGAGCAACACAGACGAGTGCATTCGGAAGTGCTGGTCGCACCACCATCTCCCGGACGTCAACCGCTACGACAAGAAACTTTGCATCAGGTGCAACCGGACAAGTAGGTCAGACGGGGGTAGTAGCGGGTGGTACCAGAACCAATACGATCACTGCTACTAATCAGGTAAGTTCAGGAATAGGAGGAATTGGAACAGCACAAACAGGAGTGACGGGAAGAGTGAGAACGACCAGCAGCTTCAGCAAGACATCGCAAACCACATCGACCGGTGTAGCTCCAGTGCCTGTCCCGGGCAGCGTCCGCACGAATACCGCCAACTCTATTTCTAGAAATACTAACACAGCTATTACTACAACTAATACGCAACAACAGCAGCCGCCTCCTTCTCAAACTAATATCGCTACTGCTACTACTACTGGAACGGCAACCCGTACTACTACTACAACCGGGCAAACCGGGCCGCCTCCTCCTCTTTTGCCAAGTAATTGAAGCTTTCTATAGAGCTTAACTATGCTATTTCCTTTCTATTTTACCGAAAAGTTCAACGAATAATAATCTTCCGTCTCTTCCTGCCCCATATTTCACGAACTTTGCCTACCCCCCTCAAAACTTCTCTAGGTCAAGGAGTGGGAGGATCAAGCATAACCAGAACACAGGAACGTTCCAACACTGGTATCACCAGTCACACCATCACGACCGGTGTCAATGTGCAACCGTTCTACAAAAAGACCACCGTTACCTCATCCGGTTATGACTATCCGGTTCCGCAAACCGTTCCCTGCTACGAAGCCAACAAGGTTTGCACGCCGAATGAATACTGCGTGAACGGTTTCGTGGACGAGGATCAGCTGAGCTTGTTCAACACCAACAACCAGGTGAGTTGCTGATTGGATTAATCTAGTATGTAGTAGAGAGGACCAAATTACACTATCGACGTTACAACAAATGACTTGCGGACCATCCTTACGCTCACGCTGTTCGTTTTTTTTTGCTGATGATACCAGAAAATTAAGCTGTTGTATAGGATTACGGGATAAATTATTTGCGACTGACACTTCAATGCCATCGAAGCTTTGGTATTGTCATTGATTGGTAGCCGCCTATTTCCTGGTGTTGTTGGTTATCTTTTAAAGTATTTGTATGTTGAATAGCATAATGACGATGAAATGTTGATTATTTTTCATGGTGCTATCCGGTATGTCCGTCACACTTTATTGAGAGACTGTTTGTTTTAGTACTTGGAATTCAACTTCGGTATGTGTTTACCTTCTTCCGAACTGTTTTTTTTTTATCTATGTAATGATCATTTCACGTGAACGGTTTAAAATCTTTATGGTTATTTTTGAAAAATCAACTAACTTATTTACAGTTATTCTAGAGATCGACAACTATCGAATTGCCAGGTCCATACGATTCTGACTAAAACATATTGAGCAATTTTATATCTCTATAATGCATTTCTGATTTGTATACGAATTGCGAAACATCCGAAAAAATTAGTTTACTTGAAGTACTTTTATTTGACTACAATCTTGCACAAGCATTCTTCATAGCCAAAATGGACATTATTTCACAATTTTGACTCTAGCCCAAGTTTTTAGAAGAGCCTAAGCAAAAATTCTTCGGAAATTTTCTATACCATATATCTTAAAAACGATTAGTCTGATTGATTTGATGTATTCGGAAATGCTATAGGCATTTTTCTGCATAGTTATCTGTTTAAGAATCTTGTATTTGTGGTTTACATCAATGCTTTACATTACAAGTGTTTTGACCCGTTGGCCTTTAGACTTTAAGGTTCTTTCGAATTGTTGTTTATTATAGTTACTCTTTTTTGACGTAGCACTACGTCTTTCTTTACTATGCTCACCTGGGTGCATTTTCGAAATTTCACAACACGAAAGTGTAACGAAATTACTCCAGATTGGTTTCCTTATTAACTTTTCTCTGTTAGAGTATTTTCACTAATTCTTTCACGAAACGAATGGAAAACGATGTAAGATTGTTATTAGTCCAACGTTTATTACGAAAACATTGTTTTAATAGTGAAAAAATACGTCCAAACACGAAACATTAAAATCAAACAAATCTTTAAATAGACTGCAATATTGAAAAGTCTAATGCGGCTACGCCTCATCGTTTTTAAAGACCTGCTGTACGACCTCGCTGCCGCTCGTTCGGACTTAATTAAGGGATAGCTCCTAGCCTTTGGATAATCCGGGCAAACGCCCGCAACTAGACAGAGGTGATTTCTGCGGGCGCAGAAATTATGCTAGAACTAAGTGAGTATATAAAATGATAGTGTGCTATTTACTACAGAATTTAGAATAAAAAAAATAATGCTATTTCACTTAATATTATTGAAATATTTGAACCGAATATAAAAATCACATATTTCGTTCGAGTTTTTCTTGCACAACATCACTCGATCAAAACGAAAACGAAAATTTACAAATCCGAAGGGGTTCTTCGCCCTGGGCGCAACAATAATAAAGGGGGGGGGGGGGCGAAAAAGTAATCTTTGAGACCTTTTTTTTTGATCGCTCAAGTCATCTTTCCGGAGGTGGAGTTCGGCTTTGTTTATTTTTTGCTCACTAAACCAACGATGGGGGCGGCAAATCTCTTGTTTTGCCCCGGGCGCCAAATTTCCTCCGTACGCCACTGTAGACAGCTATTAGCTTTTATTCGTATGCCCTTCTGGTTTCGAAACACCTAGGTGAAGTGTGTTTAAAGCTTGTACCGTCATGTAGAGCGAAAATTTAAATGAAAACGAAGAAATCTTATAAGCTTGGTTCAAAGCTTTGTTTGAATTGGAAAGGGTTTGTTTGTCTTTTCAAAAAATTAGATCGAAAGAAAATCACAATGATTTCTCAAAATGCACCCAATTATACAATGCTAAAACTTTTTGGTCAATTATTTTTCCTTGATCTAAGTTCTTGATCTGATCTTTTATCTGAGTTTGCAATAAACTTTTTCCCTTGTTTGCTGCAACTTATCAAAGAATGAAACAAATCAAAAATAGTTTTCTTTAGATAATTGACATAAATAGTTTTTTTAGATTTCATAGTCGAAATAAAATGAAAATTCAACAGTTTTTTTACAGTGTATACTTTCTTTGTCATTTCCTAAAACATTATCGAAGACTACGAACCAATCGAAGCAATCATTTTTAGGATGTACATTTAGCAAGCAAAATTTCCAGGAAATGTTTACTTGAACGTTCTTTGATACGATAAAAGCCATCTATGGTATCAAAGAACGTTCACTGGCAACTCTTCAACGATTGAATCAGTGCCATCAAAGAGAAACGGAAATCATCGCAACAACAAAAATCTGGCATGGCTCATTTAACATAGAATCGACACCAGTGCGAGAGCGAATTTCTCTCGATGACATCAAAGGTTAGCACGCTGCTGTGGGGATCCTCTCTGAAGCAACAAACGGTCGCTTATTCTCGTTTCGCGATCCGATTCTATACAGGCAGTTGACAATTGCGATAGAATCATTCTACTGTTGCCGCTTATTCTAACTATGTGCATATAACCTTTGTATAAGTTGTGTCTATGAAAATGTCTGTGAATGCTCCACACAAGGGTTTTGAAATATTGCAACCTAGTATGAGAATCATCAAGTTGAATCATCGATTCGATTTTCTGCGATAATTGTCAACTTGCGATTCTCTCTTGGGAAATTCCACACAGCAACGATCATTATCAGACTGTACAAGAAATGTAGCAAAATTCTCTCACGTTTCATGCATTGAGAGACTCGAGTTCTTGTAGCATCTTCTACCGGATTGAAAATGTTGTATACAATATAGCAGCTTCTGTCAAATTTTCGGCAATCACCAACACTGCTTGAACTTTTTTCAAAAGTGAGGCTTGTGTTAAAATTATGAACTGATGATGCAAATTATTTTTTTTCTATAATGAAGTATGCGTTGAGCCAATATAAAATTACAAAAATTAAAATGAAGTGAAAAAGCCGGTATTACCGGTAGAAGCGTTCTACTGCATCACTATCTCGACAAGCTGAACCTCTGAATCTATTTAAAGCACTGTTTTCGTCGATTAAAAAATTACAGATGGACAGACACACAACCCAATTAGCAATCTCTCATTTTGGTATTATCGAAGTAGACTGTCGTAACTAGCTGACGCCTTTTCATTATTCACATGTCATCATAGATACACCGTTCGGCATGATATAGGAATTTGTGAGCATTTAGATATCTGACCTACTAGTTGATATAAAACTATCGTTCATATTGATTTCAATTTCGCTCATTTTTTCCTTCCGAAAACGACAAAAGTCGTTGCAATTTTTCCGAAAAAGATCTGAAAGCTAAGGTCTTGGTTTTTTAATGCACAATGAAAAAAGATGCCTCAACCATCTCTCTTCTGAACAGTGCAGTAAAACTTCATTCAATTAAATTGAAACCCAATGTGAAACACACTGACGATCTTTCTACTGCAGTAATTTTTACACTCTGAAACACACAACGTTCGCTGACGTACCGAACCGACATTCAGTTCTTCAATCGATTCTCTTCAAATCAAAGCTCAGTTAAACCACCGTCAGTTGATCTCTTGAGATAAAAAAATATCTCTTTCAACAGTGTAAGAGCGGCCTTCAAATGAGATTTATGTAAACGTTCGAATTTGTTCAAGATAATAGATGAAAGACAAATCAGATAGCTGAAATATCAATTACAGGCACTTTAGGCTCTGAACCATTAACGACGGTCAATTTTTAACAGAGTTTAACTTGTTTTTATTTTTTTTTTAATTAGGAAACCATTCTCTCCCGCCAGTGAGCCTATACGTAGGTCTCTAGTGTATTTTTGTAGAATTGTGGAAATCACAATGAATCGGATTTCAAACCTATGATTTCCACTTTTCAATTCTTCTTATTCATTACTCCACTGCAATGAAACAATAATGAATTTTACGGTTTGATGGATTAATGAGGGTTTTTATGTTTTATTTAGGCTCAGTTTTATTATCCGAATCTTTTCAGTAGCATGTATGCTTATTGAATCGGCACTTAAATATTATGTGTTCGAAAGCACTTGTGCCGTAAAATCGGTTGTTGGCAATATATTAGTAGGTAATGACGTTCACCGCTCGTGCCCTGGATGGGCTGCATAATTATTAATGTGTCGAACAGTGTATGGCGCGAAAGGTCTAGGTTTGGCATTGCGCAACAACACAATCGACCTCAACTCGCAATAGTCCGAACTAGTAAAGATGATTTTTTAATACTTTTATGGCCCGGTGATAATCCGACATTTTCGTATGAGTTTATTTTCATTTTATATTTATGACTGTACTGTTTGCCGTTGCACCAAACGTTTCGTCGATAGTTCCCTGCCTGTGCCACCTTCATTAAATAAACATTTTCAACAATTATTTAACATAAGTACGCATATAAATTGAGCATGCATGGCTTGAATATTCAAGCACTAGTAAACATCTCCGGCTGCCGCTTCAAGTTAGGCACCCCTCACATCTAGGTTCAACATGAGCAAATAGCATGTTTCCACGATTCCTCAACTGGCTGGCAACCGGAGCCCATATCAGGCCCATCGCGGACACATCGGCAACCCCCCTGAGCTGATACAATCGCTTCTTAAAACGAAAGAAAATCTGATAGCACACATGCAAAACGTTGACCGCCGCTGGCGCTAAGAAAAGCAAACATTTGCTCACCCTTTCCCTTCGTTCCCTCGACGTTAGCCCCCCCCCCCTCATGATCGTATTCGTGTGAGTAAAAATGCCTACTCAACAGATGATTTAAATGCGATTTAAAATGGCATACCGTGTTTGACCTTTGCAAGTGACCCGTTTCTTATCGCGGGTGTTCTTTGCACAATTAGCTGGGCACCTCGGTACCGATTAGTGCGGAATCATCCGGGTTTCTCTAGTCATGTCGACAAGACAATACAAGAGAGGAAGGTTTGGCTGGCCGTTGGCTCAAGTTGTTTGGCTTTGCTTTGCTGTCGGCATGTTTCAGGCTCTTGCCACTCCAGTCCAGTAGAGCGGATAGATTGATCATTTCTTTGTTGTTCTCGATCTCCATCGCCACAGGTAGCTCGGACGGATTGTGCTACTGATATTTCCCGAGTCGCTATAGGTTAATGTATGATGGGCATGAGATTTTACTGTTAAAGATAGCAATAATGGCTTTAGTTAGCGTGTGAGTATTTGCATTATTTTTTTTGGTTGAGATGATATACGCGCGTTTCCCAAAAGGTCGGATTGCTCGGAGCTGAAAGTATATTTCCGGGGGCCGTAACGTAACGAATGATGCATATGATTTGCATATCAAATGCGGTAGTAATTAGGATGGCTGCCGAGATATGTTTTTTTTTCAATTTTATTTATGACTTAACATCTGCTGTTGAATTTGTTCAAAGAGTTTTGATTTGATTAAGTGGTTCCGTGATTTATTAAGAGTATAAGAGCGACTTTGTTCATTAATTCATCTTTCAAGATTGTATGATTTGATAAATTCTCCAAATTGTTCAGTTTAAGCTTTATTTTGCACATGAATCTGACTCGTATAATTTATATCATTTTTGAGGCATCAGTTCTCATCGTTTCAAAAGATAGTTAACACATTTTAATGCAAATTTAATCAATTGCAGGTATTGAACAATGATCTTTGTTTTGTACAACTAGCGTAATTTAGTTTAAAATTTTGATAAATTAAATTGAGATCAACAGTTTCAAACAATGATCTAAGAATTGAAAGTAACTGAGCTTCTCGTCGTAAACATTGATTTATTAAGGCATTACAAAAACCGGGATATGCGTGTCTTTGGTACTTCGCGTACCTGAAGGAATAAAATAGACTCCATTTCGTGGTCCTTAACCTTTCATCCAGCTCCATACTACTCCGTGGTTTTGGCTGAGATATTTCCATTTTATTTTACTTCATTTTTATTTGTTTTAGGAGCATTCTGAATTCTCATAACCTCGCTCTCCATCAGGCATAAAACCTCCATATTTTTTATATGAACAGTTTGCAATACTAAAACAGATGGGCAGCCAAGTTTTTGTTGCATCTTTTTGTGTAACTGGATCATTTCGAAACATGTTGGGGAAAGGGCGGCTGATCGCGAACATTTTGGTTAAATGATTGTTTTCACTTTTTGCTTGAAATATTTATTGCATATGAAAATTTACACAGTCTTTGGTGACCTATAACTCTACTAAAAACTAACTCAATAGACGACACATACTGAAAAATAGGGTCTTTAGAGCCGTAATAAGTACGCGCAGATTGAATTCTCAGGAATGGATGAGACAGAAGATTACGAGAATAATAACTTAAGGGAGGGGATGGGGTCGAACGGATAAAAAAAAACAATTTTTGCGATTTTTAGAGCTATCTTTCAAAACAGTAAATTCAAATGTTTTGCAAATACACAGCATCATTCGAACAACATTTTGTAAGTTTGTCGTGGAAAAATATTGACAAATAAGTCGGTAAAGTAGGGTTTTCGAGGACGCGTTTTAGACTGTATCTCGGTGCAAAATCATCAGAAGACAAAAAATCCGAGTAACATCCCGAGCGAAAGGAAGTAGCAAGGAAATAACATGTTTTGTTACTTTATTTTTATACTACAGTTTGTTATGATATAAGATCTGTTAGTGCCCTAAATAAAAAAATTGGAACCATTTTGGGGACGGGTATAGCGTGATGGGTAAGTAGATGCCTTTCACGCAGCCCACCTGGGTTCGATTCCCAACCCCGCACATAGGGTCAGAAAGCTTTTCTGTTCCGAAGAGGCGATTGACCTTAAGGTTAAAAAAAATTTACAACAAATATTGTATGAATCTTATCAAGAAAATAATCAAAGTTGATAAGCATGAAACAAACTAAGAAATAAGCCTGTAACAAAATAAGTTTCGGATTTGCGTGTTATCTGGCGGATTCTTGTGCAGCAGTCGTTGGATTCATCCCACTCAGAAGCTTTATGCTATACAGGAGTAATGAATGAAAAACGTTTACATAGTTGACCTTTTCTGTTTCAAGTGAGTCTTTTCAGAGCTTGATAAACTATTGTTCGACCTGAAGACTTTTAGCTATTAGTTACAAAGTCTTAGTCTACCGTGAAATCTCTGTGGTCGGAGTTCTTTCATGTGAAACATTATAAATACACTCAGCAACTACAAAGTTTTTTATAACCAAATCTGTAATCTACCACCCGGATTATTGATATCAACATTTGTTATCTCCGACTTTTTTCAGTTATTGGAACCAAAACTAGTTCTTATTATGTTCCATGTAACAAAATTAGGTCCTTTTCTGTATCCAGCTTGTTACTATATCGTACTCGGGATGGTTGTAGTGGAAACTTTTCTAGACCCATACGTTTTTATTTAATTTTTTTTAACTTTTGATGGTTGTCAAGTCAAAACTGCGATTTTCCACGAGTAAATCCGCTATTTTTAGCTGTTAAACCTCCCCAGAGATCGCACCCATTAGAGAACAGGAATCTGGTTTCTTCCGCGTCTTTAACAACAATGGAACAATTTAAAATCACCAGCGAATGATAGTTTTAGGTATTGCAGAGAATGGTTTCAATCATTTAAATAGAGTAAGAACAAAAAAGATCCAGGCTGGCTACCTTGAGTCAACCATCTGCGGAACTCGAAACTTAAATATTGTTCCGATTGAATCGGTAGAGAAAGATTACGTACTGATTTAGTCGAAATAACGGACACGACTTGGAATTTAGAATGTTTTAATCCTAACCCAGTAAGGAATATTGCCACCCTAGCCAAGTAGGGAACTTTCTAATGGAGCGAGATGCATAAAGTTTAAGGTTATAAGATTGAGAAGAGTTCATTTTCCAGACTATGGAGAGCCCAGAATACCATCGGTACAAATTCTGCTCTGCTCTGCAATGAAAGGTTTATTCGAAAGAAATGCCGCTGAAACCATTAAAACTTTTGTAACTTTTGAACCGTATGGATAAAAGACGTAAAAATTTGAATAAATCTTATCTATGAGGATTTTAAGCCGTCAACTGAAAGTAATTATTGAATTTTTTAGTAAATAAAGGTAAAATTCAGCAAATTTCCCTTAAACGATTACTGCCTGTCGACGGCCAGTTTAGTTCTTCCGGTGCTTCAGTAAAGATCAAACTCGGTGCAAAAACTGTTTTGCAAATAACATTGACTTCACGTTCACGTTAAGTGGCGTTTGCAGTTCAATATAAACTGCCGATGCTCTTGAGAGTCGAAGACAAAACTTTTCTAACTTACCTATTATTTGAACGAACTCAAAATATCCAGGACCTGCAGGCAAATTAAAGTTTTCAGTAAATTGTATTTCAAAATCACTGTACCTTGAGTACGATAGCATTTGGTAATATCTCGATTAGCATCTTAATTATTTGAAATATAATATGCTTTCATTAAATTTGGTCGAAAATTATTAAAAAATTATTTCCTAAAATCCACCTATTTTAAAGAACTATAATTTTTTTTCCATCTTGACATAGATATTACTTATTATTATTATTATCATAATACGTATATTTTCAAAAATATCACTAGAATATTCTTACAAGAAAATTTGTTTCGAGCCTGAATTAAATTAACAACATAACCTATTCAATTTGTAAACAAACATGTTTGTTACATAACCTATTCAATTTGTAAACAGTCACGTCAAACAAACAAGAATATTTCCTTATTTTGCATTGAAATCGGTATGTCCGAAGTTGGTTCGTTTATTAAGTAACTAATATAACCTACAAATTAAAAAAGTTTTGAACCGAATCTTACCCTATAATTCCGGAGTTAGAAGTCGGATCCGGATGAAATTCAATAGCAAGCCTTCAAGCCATCTCCAAGAAAAATTAGTGATATTATTTGACACATACACTCACGTACATGTTCAATATACAAACACACAAATACATACATACACACAGAAATTACTCAGCTCAATGAAATGTGTGGAATGGTATCAGATGTACAACTTTGCTTCCGCCGTTTTCCGATAGGTGGCTGTACCGGCTGAGGCTGGTTAAAATACATAAATGATAATGCCTTTAAAGTGAGTGTGTACAGTGCCTAACGAATTGTCATCGCCGTTTCAGTGACAGTTGTTCTTGTTTTCGTATTAATCACGTTCGAAAATGCCTGTTTATGTGCCCAATTCTCGCCATTTGAGGGAAGTTTTACTTTTCTGTTACAATTCGAAAAAAAAAATGCAACTGAAGCGCATCGAATGCTTTTAGAAACTTACGGTGATGCTGCTCTGAATAAAAGAACGTGTCGAGAGTGGTTTCAACGTTTTAAAAATGGTGATTTCGATGTCGAAGACAAACATGATGGTGAAAGAGAAAAAACCTTCAAAGATGAATAACAATTTACTACGAGCTCTTAAAACCGGGTGAAACCATCACAGGATATCGCTACCGAACGCAACTGATGCGCCTTAGTCGCGCGCTAAAAGAAAAGCGGCCACAGTATCAAGAGCGACATGGCAAAGTCATCCTCCAACAGGATAATGCTCGGCCTCACGTCGCAAAAGTGGTCAAAAAGTACCTGGAAACGCTGAAATGGGAAGTCTTGCCCCACCCGCCCCAGATGTCGCCCCTTCTGACTTCCACCTATTCCGTTCGATGGCACACGGCCTGGCAGATCAACATTTTCAATCCTTCGAAGAGTTGGAAAAATGGATTGCCTCATGGATAGCGTCAAAAAAGGACTCCTTTTTTCGAGCCGGGATCCAAAAATTTCCGGAAAGATGGGAGAAAGTTGTCGCTAGCGACCGACAATACTTTGAATAATACATCTACTTTTTCGCAATAAAGCTTTAAATTTTGGAAAAAAACGGCGGAAGCAAAGTTGTAAATCTAATATAGGACACATTTTTACAAGTTAATTTTTCAAGTGATTGCATAACCTTTCTATATGAAAAAGGCACTATTAAAGAATAGACTTTTTTTTCATAATTTTGTGATAATACTAACAAGTGGGTACAAATAAAATAAAAGAGAGCTTCAAGGATGGTAAACACTATAAATAATCCCATCTGCTAATGACGGTTTATCTATATTCACTTTTCTTGCAATTATTTTCGCGTAATGCCTTGTGTTTTCGAAATTTTCTTCTGATAAGTTCGAAATATGGTGGCCTTAGTCATAATGTAAGATAGTAAAAAGAAATTAAAATAAACTCTACTTCTAAACAGAAAGTGGCAGCCATTTTCGATTTCCTTTGAATGACTTTTTCATTTCGTTGCACTTTAATTTCTTATAATTTTCAAATTTAATACATACAGAATTTTGATCTCCCGAAACAGATTTACAAAATTTTCTCCTAAAAAATATAGATTTAAATGTATCAACCCTGCACGCTATGCAAAATTCATGAGTGTTTCGTATGCAAAAGCGGCAGTATCTTCTTCTTCGGTACTAGCACGTACCGATGCGTACCGGTTTTGCATCGTCATTTTGTATGACGGTTTGAAAGCTTTGACAATCATCACCATATAATTTTGGAACCGAAAGTCGGATCTGGATGAAATTACACAGTATCTGTTAAGACAAAAAGAGATTTTTGTGAAAAATGACTTGACCGTTGCTATAAAATCCAAAGTCCTAAAGTAGGTTTATATATCCACCAATTGAATAAATTTACCAGTAAGTTTTATACAACGTTGCACCTCGTTTCGCCATCATTTGTGAAAAACGTACTCATGAAATTGAAAATTTATCACTTATCGTGCTTTAATAGCAGAACCGAAAACTGGATCCACTTTTAGGAGACTTATTAAAGAATTTAAAGACCATTAGTTAGCTAAGTTGAAACATATGTTTTTTTCTCACCAAGGTGTTTGTTCTAGCTAACATACATTAGAGAAGTTATACTCAAGACTAACAAAATCTTCTATAATATGGAACTCGATGATCCATTTTTCGATTATTTTTGGATAGATTTCTTTTGATCCCAATGATTTGTATTTGCATTGAATTCGTTTTCTACCGATCAAGTTTTAGAACGAAAAACAATATTTAGTTTTTAAAAGTATCCGGTGTTGATTCATAGTAGAAAATCAGATTCTCAGATTCCGATAGCAACCTGACTAAACCTCGAAAAAGAATAATCAGTCGTTTCCAAAACTGCTAATTCGCATATCTGAATATCATCAATCTAGCAGCTGTGATCTTCTCGAATCTTCAAAGTGCTTCTACTACTAAACACAGCCCACGTCTGCTTGAAGCTCACAAGTCGTCGATCTTCCCCAATGTCTTACGAGCTGATTTATTTTTCAAGAACTAAATTAACATTCAACAGTCAGCATTGGAAGCGAGAATGAAATATTCGCCCGCTAACGTCAGGCCACTCCAAAGCGCGGAATGCCGATCACCTCATCCGGGTAGTCAAATATTTCGACGGGGGGGTGTAAGGGGTTTAGATTTGCAAGTGTCTCTGCTGCCGGAGTATGACAAATCACCTAGTGGATTCGATGTTTACTTTTCTCCTTTTCGATTCTGAATCCTACGAGCGGTGCTTATGTTTGCGTTTATGGGAAGCTTTTGTCTCCGAATAGCATAACTGACCTAGCGGAGTGGCGTGGAAAGTCAGAACTGGTTTGAGTTTCACTTTTATCCGCAGCTTATTTAAAATTCATTGTGTGGCCTTCTTCGACATTGAAAACTTCCCCACTGCAATTGATTGCGGCTCCAACCCACTTTTTCGGACGCGATCGACCTTCGCCGCATAGAATCTCATATGACCCACATACGAAATCAGCGTGTCGTCCGATTCGAACGGGCAAGGACGATCTAGACGCCGGACAACTGAACCCGAACCGAGATTTACCCACAGAAACACCCATAAAGACACCATGAATAAACCATCGCAACGATTGATCTAGGATTATTATGTTACGATAAATTCGAAGCGTTGTTTTATTAATAACCTTTACCATTAATTTTCTTTTCCCTTGTTTTTTTTCGTCCCCAACTTGTCGTCCAGAATTGCAACTCAGCCAGCGAGCAGTGCTGCAAGATCCGTCCAGCACCGCCACCTCCGCCAGCAACACAGTGTCCGGACGAGAGCTACGTCTGCGTAGCGCCCAGCTTATGCAACAACGGTTTACTGAACTTTGATGCGCAGAATGCAATCTCGTCGCAGCAACCGGTAAGTCGAAAATTTTTGGGTTTGATTTTATCTTCTGTCTTCTTTATCAAAGCTGTTGTTTCGTTTCTGTTTTGTTTTTTATCTTGCGCACTTCAGTGACTTTACGTTTTGCGTGCACGCACAACGGAAGAGCGCCTAGGGTGGAGATTGAATATTTTCTAATTTATGTTACCGATTTGGGAAACAGGTTGATATCGAGAATTTTTTTACTGCATTTATATTTAAATAATGAAGGTAAAAAAAATATTTCAGAAACTTCTCCGTTATTTTTTAATTAGGTATAGCAATGGGTTGAAATTTTACATGCACGATGCATTTCACGTGGTGTTCAAAGCAGTCAAATAGGGCTTTAACCATTCGATCAGATAATTTGATTTTATGAGTTGATGGACTATTTAGAAAATTTTGTTTTTGATAATAATAAGCAACTTTTGAAAAAAAATCCAATTTTCTACAATCAGATTACGTTTTGAAACATCAGAGTATTTTCATTCCGTTATGCATGGTGATTGTTTTGCTTCATAGTTCATGTTACAGTTCACGCGTGAAATCATGTGTCAAACTCGAAAATACTCAGCTAGATTTGACATTTTATTATTGATAGATTTCTCCTGAACAACAACAACAAATTTTTGAATTTCATCATTAAAAACTGTGTTTGTTAAAACATGCGTTTCGTAAGACACGTCGATTTTATAGTCGTCATAATCGACCCATCGAGCAGGCTATTCAGTTCATTGTTCGTCAAATTTTGGAGCAGTTTCATTTTATTGGACCTCTGTAGCTGAGGCTTTATTCATAGAGTGCGTACCGAAGATTATATTGCTTCTATGACGGTCGGTGCTAATGAAGGTAGAGATATGTCCATTCGCTGCTGATCGTAGCAATTAGGTGAGTTTTATTCGATCACCTGGACAATCTTACACAAAGATCTCGATTCAATACTATACAAACTATGGATTATGCAAGAACCGAGGCTAGGTGACCTACCGCATCATCGAGTTTCCGACGAATGAGTCTTTAGAATGCAGTCAATGGGATTCGATTGTATCGCAGATGTGTGTTCATCAACGAATACTTGAAAAAGGACATTTGTCGAATCTGCAGTGAAGAGCAACCAAAAGTTATCCAGTAACGCCAAATGCATCTAGATAAATTCGCAGTTTGGTGCGGTTTATGGGCCGGTCACATAATATGGTCTTACATTTTCAAAAGCTTTGAAGGTCTCAATGTTATGCCAAGATCGAGAAAATAATTTGGCTCGAAGCTCAGAGACAGCATTCTGAGCGGCCTATTTTTTATGACAATAATTTCAACGGCTTACTTGTCAAACCCCTCTCGAAAATACAAATTATAAAGCGACTTAAAAGATTATCCACGAACCGAAAACCACCATTTCGGATTTAAGGAATTCTAAAATTATAGCTTATTGATATCCACTCGCCAAGCGTGAAAAAATGCGTCTATAGTTCCTCGTAAAATTCATGAGAAATAGTAAAATGTTGATCGCTTATAACTAAAGGCTTCTACACATAACTAAAACGAAATGATACAAATAAATAATATATTCAACCCCAGTTTTCCTCAACCATAAACCTAATCTACTCCAATTCCACTCGTTTTCACCGGTTGAAACGAAGTAGTACCAAGTAGTAATATGATTTAGGGACAACTGATCGTTTTGTTGCTTTGAACAATCGAGATTATTCTGCGTGTACATAAACTGCAAGCTTTTGGTTGATACGAAACAACTTCTATCTATAATTCTTGATACAAAAACCCAACTTATAAAAAAAGGTTTGTATATTATTCAGTTCTTTTCTAAAATGATGCTAAGTGAATGTTGTCACAATGTCAAAAATTTTGGCCTGGAACAAAGAATGAACAATTTCGCTACAGTCGAGAAAATCAATTATAAGAGCATTTTGGTTATAAATTGAATGGCAAAATTGCCTGTTGTTAGTGCCCATTTTACTAGTGAACAAAACGTGGCGTAAGCCCACTGCGCTCAACCACTGAAAATATTCCGTATTTGTATGTGTCGGTTTTGCACGATACGCGTTGTGCAATGATTCGCTTAATTCATGAGGTTGGAATTTTATTTTGGCACCAGTGTTTTCACCTTGAATGAGCAACAAAATCGCCCTGTGCAGCTACAGCACTCATACCAACAGACTGAGGTACCGGGTTCTAGAGATGGGCAATTAGCTCTTGAGCTGTTCCAATGATTCGAATCACAAAAGTGAACTGACAGCTCACAGCTCTTTTTGAAAGAACCGCAGCTCACCAGCTCACTCATTTGCTACCCAGTTCGCCGCATTGTGAACATTGTGAACGGATCTTGAAGAGCGAGTTCTAAACGAGAAGAAATGTTAGCACCAAGTTTCGTTATTTCTTCCATATCTGTATCTATTCTTCTTCAACGGATTGAATGACACATTATCAGTAATAAATCTTACCTCTCACGGTGCAAGAAAAACGGGCCACAAAATTAACCATCAGTTGAATCGAAATGAGCTTATGAGCTGATAAATCGAATCGATTCATTTTGGTGAGCTGATCGATTCGGAGCTGCTCACCAATATGAGTTGTTTCACACACCTCTACCGGTTTCGATGCCACGAATTAAACACGAGTAAACAGATTTGAGAACGAACCATTTCATACATACTAGCTGACGAGCGTGCCGTATCATGTCTTATAATATTGAACTATTCTGAAGAAGAGTATTGCAGTATTCTCTTTTCTCTCAAACATAGGCTATTCGTTCAAAGAATTTATCTGTGCTATGGGTGGTTAATGCATACTCTTCTTGCTGGTGAACTATTCATAATCAAAGAATACTGCTGAATTTGAATGTAAAAATGATTTCGTCAAAGAAATATGTAAACAGAAAAAAACTAAGGTTTCTCCCTGCTGTATAATAGATCTTGCACATTATCTTTTATCATCAGTAGGTACACAGAACAAAATTAGTAATTTAAAGGGTGATATAATTCTACAAACGATACAATTCAAAACTACTTAACTTTTCAAAGGACGCAATATTGCACTAGTACAGAATTTCACAGGCTCCGAGTGTAATTTTCACTCGGATAGCAAGTGCTATTGAATGAATTTGTATGCACGATTTACCAGCCAAGCAGTAAATATGTGCTTCTGTGGTTCAGTCGATTAACTGATTTGCTTTATGATCTCATGTTTCTCGATTCAAGTCGCGCAGTTGCCATCGATCTTTTGTTTTTTGTTTCATCGGATTTCATGCTTTGTCATCATCACACAATTTTACATGTTCTTGAACATAAACTTGTATTAAATACGACGCTTAATTTATGTGCATCTTATAAGATGTAAAATCACAAAATTTTGTTGAACTTTGCATAATTAATGTTTGTGAATTAGTTAGAACTTTAAGCTAGTTCCTTTAAGTGAATAGTGTGCAGATGAGGATAGTGTGGTATAAGGAAAGCTTAATTCGTTTTGGATGATCATAAGCTTTATCGATAATTTTATCGCCATACACAACAAACAAATCTGAATTTTACAGGTGACTTAATCCCTCATACGATGACATTCATAAAGACCTAATTTGTCAAATGACGGAAAATTTCATTTTTAATGACTTAATGTTAGATTAGCTTGAATTTTACTGGTTTCGACTGTAACTTGCATTCTGTTAGCAGGTGCGACTGTATGAATTTAAATGCACCTTTTACCAACCAAGCAGTTGTGTGCTTCTGTGGCTCAGTCGATTAACAGACGTACTTTGCGATCCAATGGTTCTCGGCTCAAGTCGCGACGCTCGCTATAAGTAGTATTCATTTTTTTATTTAAATGAATTTCATGTTATAGAATTTTGGATACAATATTAAATATTCTTCCACGTAAATTTACGTGAACTGCGACGCTCAATTTATGTACATCTAATAAGATGTAAAATCACAGGGTTTTTTCGAAGTGTGTAGCTACACAGAACAAACGAAAGTTCTAACGGATGTACTTGTACATCGTTCGAATGATGTGCACTGTATGGCCGCTACTAGGAGTGAACAATAACATTATGCTAGCTGACCAGAAAAAATACGATAGATGACTCCGATAAATAAATACTGGGAACAAAAATACCGTCATGTTAGGCCTTCAGTGTGAATGTTCCGACTGTGCTAAACGATTCTACTGGCCAAGTAACCACATGAAGAGATTCGTGTCTGCACATCTGACGATGAGGAAAGAACGATATTCTCTCGTTGCGTCGCCCACTAATGTAAGAGAGATTGAGCAACGAATGGCACTTTTATAAGCTCACCTTCCGGATACTGAAGAGCTTTGATTCACTAATACATACCAATGCGAACCAATTCCGTATGCTCAGAAGTGGCTGACGAATAGTTCAGTTGTTGGTGCATTCATTAATCATGAAGCGAATGAAGAATGATTACTCATTCGTTTTTCTAGTACTGTTTGGCACTGAATTTCATCTTAATGCTTGTTCATACATAACATTTTAGGAAACTTTAAGTTTGAGTTATTTTTGGTTATCTCATACCACTGATAATTTTTTCATGAATTGCTGATCATATTTTCGATGGTGTAGAGAAAAATTATGTTACTGCGTTATTAACAACAAAAAATATTTGAAAAGGAGCCCCATAGTAAATTAAGACGTATCTAACGTCAAAAGTCTCTAAGATTCCACACAAAACTTTGAAATTCACAAAAATTATAGTGTGTGTCCACGTTTCGTCTTTGGCTCATCAGTGCAGAGCAGTTCAATTTGAACTGCTCTGCACTGATGAGTCGAAGACGAAAAGTAAACATATTAAAAACGGTTATGTGTCCTACACAAAATATAGCTAAACCCTAAATGATGATAGTGTGGTATAGTTGTTAAGATTGACACTCGAAACATCAATCGTGTTTTCATTGATGCCAATAGTTCCATGTAAACTTTCAAACACTAAGCTCAGCTCAACGATCATGCTCATGCAGAACTTGCTATGAACTTTCAAGTTGCCGCTACTTTTGCCTGTACTTTTAAGCAACGAAAAAGTTCACGCTGGACTTACACTGAAACGAGTGCAATGTGAAATTGGAAGTGGATTTTTTCAAAAGCTGTGGAACATCTGCTTGTTTAGCTGATCAATGTTTTTTTTTTCATTCGTTCGTAACTAACAAAAAGGCAAAAACCTAAATTAGCCTTGGTCGATAGACGGTTCTTGCAGATCGTTGAAACATGCCACACTGCACCCTGCAACAAATTGAAAGGTGAGTTTAAAGTGAAATCAATCTCACGTTATGGGCTCAATCATTTGGTCATCTAGATGTGATTTGACCCCGCAAGAATACTTTTTGTAGTCTCTTGTCTGTTGGGATAAGCCAAGTAAGATCACGGATTTGGAAGCCAGAACTGAATATAGAATTTGTACATATAGGGTGATTTTTTTGCTGGTATTTTTTTGGCAACACTGTTTTTGACAGATCACGCGTGAATTGTGTCTTTGTCAAACTTGTTCGGTTTGATCTATAATTTAATCGTGAATGGGCGCTTGCAAAGTTGGAGGAAGATCCACTTTTTTTATCGAAAAATTGTGCTCAGCGACGAAGCTCATTTTTGGTTGAAAAGATACGTCAACAAGCCAAATTGCTGCATCCGGAGTGAAGACCAGCCAGTAGCACTGCAAGTGCTACCAATGCATCCCACAAAAAATTACTGTTCAGTGTGGATTATGGACCGGTAGCATTATTCGAGAAATACCGCTTGATATGTTGGAGAGAGTTTGCCAAAATTTAACTTTGCGCATGGGCCATCAAAAGCAGAGCCGTGGCCAACATTTACATGAAATCATCTTCAAATCTTGAACATTTAGGGGTTTTTGGTTTGTACGTAAAGTACATATTTAGTTTTGATTTCTTCGCGTTTCGCCTTCGCCTCATCAGAGTTCAAATCGGCTGCATTAAGGTGAAATGTAGCGTCATAAAATGCGCGCAAAATTTTATCCGCTTCAGTTGAACGAACCGTCGCACAAAGCATACCAAGAAAAACGGACACATAGAAACAAGAACTTTTTTCAATGATTGAGCGCAGTGGGTTTACCTCTCGTTATATTGGCTTGTAAAAAAGACTGGACGTAATGGATTTTTGAAACTTTCACACTTTGAATATATGCTAATTCAATCGTTATTGTGAGTGATTACTCTTACACTAGAGCTATAAATCATGAGTAATTATGAATTACTAACATGAGGTTATATGTATATGTACTGACTAACTTGCTAACCATGTATATGCTTGAGTTTAGTAGCAAGCATGGATTCTCCTTCAACAGAACGATTGAAGACGAGATAACATTCAAGTATTTTCGATATCTTTGCCAGTCGTTCACTAGGCGTTCCCGCCGATAAGATAGAATTTACGTAAAAGTATTTACTTGACACGCATGATAGAGCGCGGTCGGATTTACTTATCGAATACATTCAATGCCAATATATTCCATTCTAATTGACTTTCATTATCATCTTCGAATAAGTAGAAAGTATTACTTCTGTTGTGTCAATAGGATCGTAGCACTAGTCATGTAACCGAAGTTATGCTATGAGTCGGCTGCGAAGTCTGTTAAAACAGAAAGGCCAAATTTCTCAAAAGGAATGTAATTCTAAGACTTCCACACTCAGACATTTTCCTGGTGTGGATTCAGTATTTTCCCAATACGGTTCCGCCACTCGTTGTCTGCGAAGTCTGTTGAAACAAATGGTCATATTCAACAATAAATGTAATACCAAGACCTTGTAATGCATTGAATTCAACAGAATTGGACATTATTAGCATTATAAATGACAGTTACTTAGAAAATAAACGATATCTTACAATATCCATTTTATTGTATCAACTAGTTTTTATTTCAACAAAAAACCCAATGCTGCATAAATTCGCGTCATTATTTGATATGTAATTTTTGCTCACGATATAATGCCACCGTGCCCACCGTGCATTTCTCACACCACCTCAATACGAAACAGCAGCGCGCAAGCAATAAAAAAATGCGGGAAAGTTTATGTAAACTTTTTCAAATTTCGGTTGTTTTAGCTAATATTTTATAATTTTGAGTTGCATTTTCAGATTTTTTGTGAAATTCTGCTAGAAACACTACTTTTCAGTTCTAAAATCATCCCCGTGGAACGGAACAGTAACCGTTTATACATTTCAAAAACCAATTACGACTCGGCAAAGCAAAATTTCAAAATTCTAAGTATACTTAGTTATGATAAATTTGATTTCGAAAACTTAAGTGTTTTTGGATTTTCGAAAATCGGTCTAGTTTTTGAATAATTGATCAAAAACACGATTTTTGCATTCCGCTACATTTCACCTTAAGAGTTCAAATTGAATCGCCATCTCTGAAGTCGAAACTAAATATGTACTTTACGTACAAACCAAAAACCCCTAAATGTTCAAATTCTGCGGCGGCCAGTAGTCGTTCGTCACTCGTTTTCGTCTGGGACGTCAGATAGGATATGGCACCTAGTGTCATATCCTTAAAGGGTCACATAAATAGTGTGGACTTTGTGTCTGCTTAGCGGTTCAAATTGAACTGTTAGACGGAGATGGCCATGGCGATTCAATTTGAAATGCTTTAAGCACTGATGAGTCGAAGGCGAAACGCGAAGAAATCATCTTCAAATATTAAATTATATTGATCGTTCTATCGATTCCAATAAAGATTTCACAAATTTTCTCAAATTTGTTGTCTTTTGTTCGAAAATCAAATTTCACACCTCTTTAAAAATTACCCTTTATGAGCTAAATTTACTTACTTGAAACGTGGAGGCGGGAAAGTTAAAGGAAATTTTTCCATAGTAATAAAATTTCAGAAATAAATTTATCAATATAAAAATACACTTGACTTCAACTAGCTTTTTTTAGTTACTAACATAAAATTGCTGTTTCTATCGTTTGAAGCCTCCACCCCGTTTTACTGTTTGAAGAATCCTATGTTGTTAGCCGATTAGCCGCCATGATTTTTTAAAGTTGATAATTCCGCACGCTCATTGGACAAAACTCAAAATTTTAGTTGCGATTACTCAAATCCATAAACTGAAGCAATCTTTCAACATTTGAGTTCTGATTTGATTAAAATTAACTCAAGTTATGAGTTCTCTTACATTTACTCATGCGTTCTAAAGTAAGCTTTGAGTTTTCAAATGTTTGTGTGTTGTTTAAATACAAACACTTGTCAAGTATATTTTGATTGAATTTGTTGATCATTGACGATTCGAAGTTGTCTTTCCTGACATTGTTCGCCATCAAATATGTGATTCTTATGGGTGTTCTAGGTTTCATAAATATTTTGAGGTTAAAGAACTCAATGTTTAGTGAAATGTACACAAATTTGAGTAAAAATACGTTAATAATATTTGAGTTCGAAGAACTCAAATTTCGAGTTAAAATCACTCAAATTTTTAGGTAATTCACATTTTGCTGTTTTGTTTAATATTACTAAAATTTTGACATCTTTATTTCTTCGCTCAAAAATGAGTAAACATGAAGAAACAAAAGTTTTGACTACGTGCACTTTTAATGAAATTGAGTGGCTACTCACACATTTTTGAGTGTGCGTCTTCTTGATTATGGCCAACCCTTTTCTCACAGCATATCAATATCATCCGCAAAATCAAGAAGCATGTCAGACTCTTGACGATTTGCACCTTCAAGCATTATGTTAAATAACAAATTAAAAAGCGCATCACTCTGTGTTGAATGCATCGGATGTCATATTATCTTGGCGCTTGATTTCGGTCATGAATCATTCTAATCAGCTTTGTTGGAAAGCCCTGTTCTAACATTATCTACGCATAACGGATTTTTTTTCTGGGTGTGCGTACAACTTGTTCTTAAAACCGATTATTTCAAAACACGCAGTTATTATACTGACTGTCTTATAAAATTTGTTTAGGTAATTGATTTAAGAATGGAATAGAGGCCTATTTTTCTTCAACTATGAACTTTAACCGTTATAAAGAAGGAACTAAAACTCCTAACATAAAACCCTTCGACCAGCGTTTCTTATTCAAGCTATTCACTGTGCTAGGAAGTTCTTGATGCGGGGGAGGTGATTTTGATTGTTAAGCCATTTTTGCGAAGTCTTGGGAACAACCCCATCATCCACAGGCGACAGCAACAGTCGCAACAACAATTCGCACCACTCTGACGACGCTGACTGATGCCGCCCGGTAACGTGTAAACGAACGGCCTTGCCGGGTGCGCGATCATGGGTTATGTATAGCTTTCACGATCCATAAAAAAAGTCGAACTTGTTGACCGGCACACGTCCGTCTGCCGACCGACCAGTTGCTGCTGGTGCTGCTTTGGCTGATATCTGCATCTACTTCAAGCACGCTAGTCGGACCCACTGTCTGTCTGTCTGCTGGTATATGTATAACGACGCCCGGTAAAGCTGCAATGCCACTGCCGCCACGTGAAATGGTCTATTTACATACTTTCATTTTCTTTCGTCTGCTGTCCCACCAACCCAGTGGGCCGGTCAGTGGTTATTGAAAGAAATTGGGATGGATCCACTTGAGCCTCTGGTGGCCGAGTGTGCGGGAGAGACTCTCGCGCCACCGACCGTGTTCGATGAAGGTGATCAAAAACTGAACCGGTATTCGGTTACCCGCCACTAACCGGGAATAGTTCCTACTTCGATGATCGTAACCGTCGCCGTCGCCGTCGTCATCGTCGTCATCATCGCCGCCGGTACCACTGCCCTAAGTAAGGGTCTTACGTAATCCGTCGACGGCGTGTGGGACTCGATAGGCAGCGGGGGCCACTGTTTTTACGATGTACGATTTTCAAATTGAGCTGCACACCGGAATGATTAATGTTTCTTCGATCCGATGGGAGATTCGGGGAGTAGCGTGTTCGTCGGGAAATTAGTTCGACTAATGTCGCGTTTAGCCATGTACAGATTTAAATTGTTTCATCGCTCTTGGCGATTTAATCGCAGTATCATGCGCATTTCGGACACCTTAACCATTGCTTTGACATTCATAAATGACAACAGCATGTCGAAAATTACACAACGATACAACTGTTCAATCAGTGATCTTATTGTTCGACGATAGCAGTCAATTAGTGAATGGTACTTGAAATCAACTGTATCCAACTAAAATCGATTGCTGTTGAAACCCACTCTTGAAAAAAATCGATAACGATCCGTTTCCCATCTCAGTGAAGCAGACTTACGTTATACTTTCCTTTAACCTATTGAGGAATCTTACATCTCACCTACACTTTCATTAAAATGTTTGCAAACTATTTCGAGAAACTGAACAAATCGCCATATGTCAGAAGCTTCGTTGTGTAACTGCCGGCCGAGCACTGTGGCGTCGGTATTTGGATTTTACTAATAGATTCATCTCTAGTTCAGCACCTGACTCACGCCAACAGCAGCCTTTGGTCACTCGGTGACTGTGGTTGTAGGTAGATTTGTTGGGGTTTCAGATTTGCACAAAAAATTAGCGAAAATTTATGACTGGCTTTTATTAAAACACACGGCGCCAGCGGCATACTGCCTCAGGGGGGGTGTCGTATATGTATATCGGGATTGTATCTTTCGGTGCCTTGACTTTATACGCGAAGCCCTGGCGAGGATCGGATCAGGTTGCAGATATCTTCAAGACTGACTGCTTTCGCCATAGTTTAGTCCTGCTCAATGTGGTTAGAAAATCAACTCGAAAAAAAAAGTTTTTATTTATATGCAACGATAATAATTTGAAATAATAACATGGAAAAAGAAAAAAAATACCACAAAAAAAACTTTTCTCAGAAGCTAGCCGGAAATTGATTAGAGATCATACTTCTGCAGTTGTCTGTTGAACATGAAAATTATGCAAATATGGTCTAATATAAGACATAGCGATTGTGCTGGTTAAAATGATGTTTTAATACAGTAAGAATCAAAAATAGAGCAATTTTGATTGAATGTTTTTTTAAATAACTATTTATTGGAATATGAGTTAAAATTAAATTATTAAGATTTAAATTGGGTGTGACTTTTTTTATGTATCTTGATGGTAGGTAATCACTTTTACAAAAAACTGTTTCAATCGACCTAGTGGTGTAATGATGTCTTTCTCATACTACTTATCTTTTCATATTTAATGATGTGGTATAGCGCAAAATAATTTTCTGTGAATCTCGAAGGAAAACAAAAGAGTTTGTTTTTGAATGAACTAATACAACCTACAAAATGAAACAATTCCACTATTGCAGGTATTTCCGGAAGCGGTATCATCTAAGTCAGTTCGTATGACCATCAACTAACGTGACCTGAAAGCTTCATTAGTTTTCAGTAAAATTTAGTAGATTTTGCATTATTTTGGCATCGTACTTCGTTCGGTAGTTTGAAATTTTAAACACTTATCATCGTGTTATTCCGGAGCTGGAAGTGCCATCCGACAAAAACTTAGGAGTTATATATGGGGCCATAACACTTGTCATTTGAACCTAAGTTTATGAAAATCGGTCATGCCATCTCTGAGCAAACTGAGTTTTGGAATATATGACCACTATTTTTGGTGTTTTCGGAATCGAAAACCGAGAGCTGGAATATTCGGAATTAGTTTCTTTGGTCGTTTACTGACTATGACTATCGATTGAAATAATTTTGAGCCCAGTTAAGGATTTTTTGTCGTGAATACGACTTACTTTACTATGGGGCGCTTTTTCAAAATGTACCTTCTGAGAGAGTGATAAGTTTTTGATCGTGAATATCTCTTGTTGTATCTAACGAATCAACATAATTCTTGCTACATGCCATCAGAAATATGATTACAATTTTATGATACAATTTTCAGTTGTGTGACATAATCTCAAATAATTCAAAATTAAACTTTTCTGAAATGTTTTGTATAAACGAGTATCAAAGAGGATAATTTATAAGGTGCGTTTGCTTTTCTCGTATAGCTCAGTGATCTGTGAAAGGATTTATATAATCTAGCTACCAACAGAATCGAAATTTTTCAACTCAAACGTGTATAGCAACAGCATTGAAGTATTTCAATAATACACTATTGAAAAACCTGTCTCATTTGACCCATGTGAACACCAGCCAATCAGAATGCCTTCTGAGGAAGTGAACAAAATGTCTGCTGCTGTATTAGGTCCTTCTGAAAGGCAGGAATGAATCTCGTACAACTTCCCGATAGTTTCATTCAATGAAATGCAAATCCGAAATGAGAAAATCGGCATTAAAACTCTGTATGTGATTATTTTTATAGCCGTTAGGACCGCCCATTAATGAAAAAGCAACAAACGAAATCACGTAAAAAAAACCTCTTAACAAAAATTCAATCAGTTTGGATTCTATCGCCACTGCGAGCAGATGTATTGTGTGTCGTTTGCAAAGCTAGTTTCGCTTCCGACAAGAGCGATTACGTCACAACTGCCAGTCGTTTGCAGTAACGAAAAGAGGACAACGGTGGAGAGCAAAATAAATCAGCCGTTTCAATGGCTCTTAAAGTTTTCTAAAGAACTATTGGGATTTCTTCTTCGCAAATCGAATGTAAATATCCTCAGTTTAGTGCAAATCTAGAACAGTTTGATTAGTTTTGTGCATTTTCCCTGTGTGAAATTCACAGTAACCGAGATCAAGTGAAGCCTTCTTTGTTTTTGCGAAAAATGTGAAAAAATGGGAATGTTTGCATAATTCATACAATTGATCAACTAATTGATATTCGGAAGTCTTAAGGAACATGTCAGTTGTTTTCGTATTCACGACATCCAGTTATGTCTCTGACATTACCCACCCGCCTTTTTCTCCGTATTTTGCTTTGCTGCTCTAAGGGACAACATAAAATGTTCAATACTCATCATTCTGTAATTCCGAAAACTAATTTCGGATCGAGATGAAATTCAGGAATTCCTTTCATTGACATTTAAGTTTGTGAAAATTGGTTCAACCATCTCGGAGAAATTCTAGTGAGATTATTTGGCACTCGCACAGACATTGCTCAACCAGACGAACTGAGGTCCGTCGGGTGACGGCCAGGATGTAGATCATGTTCGATGTACGTTCTACCATGTCTGACTGCGTTTAGAGCTGTGTCTATAAAAAGGTTCAGAGTGGCAAAATGGTAGCGCGTATGCACGGAATGCATAAGAACGCAGGATCGAGTCCTGTCTCTGTTAAGTTTTTCATTCCTTTGACTTCTCCAATATATGTTTCCACTCAGTCATTGCATAATCATTCTATTTGAGTAAGGCAAAACGTGCTCAGTCCATCTAATAGTGAGATAAATTTGTTTTATTACTCATCATTTGCTTTGGGGCATTCACATCACTAAAAATAATATTCTAGATGCTTCTTATCACAAATTCAAGAAAATGTTTTGAGTTGCACGTTCATTTCATGTTACGAATACAAACAAGAAATGTCTTGTCAGTTTCAATGCATTCCTTAAATTCTATATTTATATTCAAATCTTTTGACATTGTGCTAGGTTTTTTCCATCTATTTGTGAAGTGATAAATTTTTACACTTTCTCACTCATTCAAGTGTTCTCGGAAAAATACTCATACGTTGTTTTAAATAAAGAGATGGCTTTTTGGTCAATTGGTTTCTCGTCAAAACATTTATTTTTCGTTAAAGGCCAACGTTTCGAAGGTTATACCTTCATCTTCAGGGCAACTGTAATTTTATGTATTATTTAGTCACAAAAATTTTTTCCACAAAATACAATAATTTTACAAAATATACTCACACGACTACAAATATTTTTCGTCAAGTATGGTGTAACATTTATAATAGTTGATTGAAAAACGGCTACTCTACACTAAAACACAAAAACGAGACATACGAATTCAATTTGTTTAGAAATTTTGATTTGAATTATTTGTTTTGCCAAGAACTTACACAAGCACTTCCCACGCACATCGACTTCGATTGAGCACTGAAATATTGCAAGCAGCGAATATGGAAGACAGTAGAGCAAAAATTAGAGTGAAACAGATGAGAAATGATAGACAGCGAAATCGGAGGCGAGATTGACAGTTAATGTGTGAGAGAGAGCAACAGACCGGAGTATACAGCATTCAAATTATGCGTGTCGGTTCTGAAGTTAATGGTTGAACTGTCAGTAAAAATATGGCACATTTCTAATATTTGTAACGCATTAGTTCTGTTTTCTTGATCGAGAATTCTGGTTTTGTTCAGATCAAAACTGTGTTCATTGTCGATCATATGAACCATCAATGCGGTTTTTTTGAACTCATCTATATTGCTCTCTGTCTTTTCGGAATCCGACAATTTGAATTTTTTATATCGTTGTATTAATGAACGATGTCCAGACAACCGTTGTTTCAGTTGCTGTGTAGTCAGACCAATGTAAGAACTATCGCAATCAATGCAGGGAATGCGATAGATCACATTGCGTCTGATAAGTTTCGGTGTCGGATCCTTTTGTCCTTTTCGCTTGCAAAAATTATAAAACGAAACCAGAGAAATGTGCGTTTAGGTTTTAAATGTTTGAAAACTAACGCATCTCTTTTCTCCAAATTGAAGGATCCGACACCGAAACTTATCAGACGCAATGTGATCTATCGCATTCCCTGCATTGATTGCGATAGTTCTTACATTGGTCTGACTACACAGCAACTGAAACAACGGTTGTCTGGACATCGTTCATTAATACAACGATATAAAAAATTCAAATTGTCGGATTCCGAAAAGACAGAAAGCAATATAGATGAGTTCAAAAAAACCGCATTGATGGTTCATATGATCGACAATGAACACAGTTTTGATCTGAACAAAACCAGAATTCTCGATCAAGAAAACAGAACTAATGCGTTACAAATATTAGAAATGTGCCATATTTTTACTGACAGTTCAACCATTAACTTCAGAACCGACACGCATAATTTGAATGCTGTATACTCCGGTCTGTTGCTCTCTCTCACACATTAACTGTCAATCTCGCCTCCGATTTCGCTGTCTATCATTTCTCATCTGTTTCACTCTAATTTTTGCTCTACTGTCTTCCATATTCGCTGCTTGCAATATTTCAGTGCTCAATCGAAGTCGATGTGCGTGGGAAGTGCTTGTGTAAGTTCTTGGCAAAACAAATAATTCAAATCAAAATTTCTAAACAAATTGAATTCGTATGTCTCGTTTTTGTGTTTTAGTGTAGAGTAGCCGTTTTTCAATCAACTATTATAAATGTTACACCATACTTGACGAAAAATATTTGTAGTCGTTGTGAGTACATTTTGTAAAATTATTGTATTTTGTGGAAAAAATTTTTGTGACTAAATAATACATAAAATTACAGTTGCCCTGAAGATGAAGGTATAACCTTCGAAACGTTGGCCTTTAACGAAAAATAAATGTTTTGACGAGAAACCAATTGACCAAAAAGCCATCTCTTTATTTAAAACAACATTAACTGGTCGCACCCGCATCAAACAAACTCATACGTTGGTAAAGTTTCGCTTTTACCTAAAGATTCACCTATCTATGATAATATTTTCAAGATGAAATAACATATTATTTCTTAACTAAAATTTAGAAATCCTGGATGGCTAGAAACGTTTTGTTGTAGATTTTTTATGAATGAATTGCCCCGTATTTTTTTGCTTTCGTTTGACCCGCCTTATAATTGTACAGTTATAATTATGCAAATGATGCATTGAAAGTTTTCAAAACTCACAACAATTAATCAACTAGTACATGCGTCTATCGATATTTGAAAGTGAGGAAAAAACATGCTAATTTTACTCGTATTCTCGTCATCCAGTTATGTTTCTGACACACCCACTTTGTAAGCATTTTTTTCAGATTCAAGTGCTTGATAGCTTTTTTTGGAAAAGAGCCCGCATAATGATTATCAAGCCATTTGTTTACTAACACAGTGTTTGTTTCTTTAAAAATCAGTGTTTAGCTGTGATTTTTTCTCTAATTTTTCAATAATTACTGAAAATAGATAACTTAAACGGTAATGAGCTTTTGACATATGACATCTGAAGGAAAGGAATCGTGCTAAAAACAATTCGAGCCGAATACTATGCTAAAGAGTACTGTATACAATCTTCTAATCACTCTGAAATGATAGTATTGAAAATTGTGTCTAATTATGATTCCAAGCGTCATTTCACCGTGTTTCGCTCGAACAACCCCTCCTATTGAGTTATGGTGGAAAATCGATTTCACAAAAATATCGATATCTCCGTGAATGGTTGACGGATTCTATGGCTTGTTTGTTTGGTATTATGGTATCTAAATTTCAAACCATATATAATTTTCAAGGTTATTCATTTTCAAAAAAACTGCAAATTTTGGCATAAAAGTTTGTATAACTCGGAAAGCAGCCATCAGATCTGAAATCAAAAACAATGGCGTGCATTCTTCCAGGAAGACCTTTCATTTGCAACAAGTCGATCTAGCCATCTCTAAGATTCACGCCTCTTTATTTCGCACACACGTACGGGCTTAGTTCGTCGATCTGAATCGACCAAGCGACCCTCCGGGCTTTGGAAAAGTTATCCAAAGTTTAAGCGAATTCTATACCTATTTTTTATATCCATAAAAATGTAAAAAATTTGGATTTTTTGTTGTCAATTTTATCGTTAGATGCTGAAGTTTTACAGTATTATGATTTTCGATAGAATTCAAATGAAAGTGGCAAATTGATACAGCAACTCTTAAAATAAGAAAGTGTCCGTTTTGTTTTATAAGACCATTGTGTTTGTGTGACTTTTCCCTCTTCATTACTTTTCTAACTGAATGATCGCGAACGGTTTCCCTTCATCACCAAAACACTACACCAACAATGAGACTTCATTACTCAATCTGCCTCAATAGTAAATTACGCACGTTCTCTTAGCTGAAGGTCGGTCCCTAGACCAATCGGCCGATGGAATGTTCAACCTGTCACGCACCTGTTGCCCTACAGATTATCCCATAGAAAAGGCTCTTTTGCATCACATCCATCAAAGTATTCAATTCCATCTCATACTCACGACCAGTTTGGTTTTCGTAATACACAGCAGTAGTTAGCGGCAAATATGGCTTTTGGTAAATCCGAATGTCACAGCTGTTCAATTCTCTATTCGGACGATCATTGCGACTGGTGCCGACAGTATCTCGCGGTCGACGGTAGTGTCGAAATTTATTAATGAAGAGCTTCCGAGTCCTACTATGGATCGGTAGCCGTGCTGTTTTCAGAATGATAAATACAGGGTCCGGCACTCGAAGTGTAACCAACTTCAGACCTTCGAGCCTGGCGTCAAGGTAAATGCGACATATTATCGGGAAAGTATTCTGGAGGTTGCTTTGAAGCCGTGGGCAGACAAACATTTCGGTGGCAGACCATGGACGTTTCAGCAGGACTCGGCACCGTCCCACAAAGCTCGAGTGAACCAAGAATGGCTGAAAAACAACGTTCCGAACTTCATCACGTCCACACAATGGCTCTCGAATTCACCAGATGCGAATCCAATGGATTATTCTCTTTGGGCCATTTAGGAGAGCAAAGTCCGAACTAAAAGATACACCAGTCTCGAGGCGGTGAAAAAAAGTTATTGTCCGCGAGTGGGCCAAAATACACCTGCAAGTCACATTCGGGCAGCTTGGTATTCGTTTTTTGACCGTCTCAAGGCCATAGTCAAGGCAAAAGGTGGTCATATCGACCAAAAGTGAATTGATTCTGAATTTTGTATTATTTTTACACATTTTGTACTTTGAATTAAGTAAAAGTAATTTTCCAAACTGAATTTATGGCATTCTTTGCCATTTTTCATTTTAAATGGTATTATTGGCATTTCCGCTTTTATAACCGCAATCATATGCTATTCTAACCAGTTAGCATAGCTTCACAATTATACACAAGAGCCTCTCCTTCGAGGGTTGGATTATTTTTATTTGGTGATGATTGTCAAATGTTCGTTTTCATGACAATTGGGTTTAATATTTGTTTTCTTTGCAGTTGAAATGCCACTTCCTCGACACTTGCGATTTCCCGGGTAGATGTGAATAGCAAACAAAGAACAAAATAATGACAAATTTTGCCATCATATCTTGTCTTGATGATTCTGTGCTGTCATAGCGATACTTGATTTTTTTCTTGATGTTTCATCCAAAGAATCAAGAAATAGTACTATATCTGTTTAGCATCAGCATTAGTTATTAAATCTTATTTAGTTATTGATGAGATATTCAGATTTAATAACATGCAATTGTGTCTGTTGTTCTGTGTTCAAATAAAACACAGTTGAATAAATTGGATCAAAATCAGATAAGATAAGTGCTTGTGATATTATTCGTTTCGAGGTTCTAGATTATCCAATAACTAAAATCGTCTTTTATAAATAATTTGTTCCAGCTTTGATACTATCATGGCAGAACTATATATATTTGCAATTTTCTGATGCAGACTTTGTAATGGTTTTTGATACTTTACTCTTATTTCAAACTGTATAATGTAAATTTCTACCATTGAGATGTTTGATTTTAATAATAAAATTTGTTTGCCAATCTACCCGGGTTGATTCAGGAAGTTATTCTCTCATACTTTACGGAACAAAACAAGCAACAACGAAACGCGGACAAAAGAAAATTAACTGTTAACTATCAGTGCACTGTCTGTGAGACGGTCTGGATTACATTCGGCAATGCCAAGCAGGAGAAAATGTAACACAATGTTAATAATTATCATTAAAGGTTGTTGAACACTTTAGTGTCCTGCGGCTAGACCGGGGTTTCGATCTGCATGGGCGTGCACGGGTTGTGTTTCTCACTTTCCGCCAAACGAGATCTCGAGTGTCTGCAAGTTGCGGTTTTTTGTTTTGCATCTCGTCGACAATAAAATTCGGTAATTTTGAATGCCCATCAAGTGGAATGTGGTTCGCATTTTTGCTGTTATTGCTTGCCATTTGGAGAAAATTGCTTACGGTGCACTCCCGAAACGATGTTGCCTGTGGTTAGTTACGTATTGGGACAAGTTTTCGGTTATTTATTTTTTCTCTTCTCCATTTTTTTTTTCGACACCGACAGACAGCTGCTGAATGACATATTAATTTTCATCGGACAACGATCGTACCCGCAGGGTATGGTGTCTGGCGTTAAACTTGAAGTACATAAATGATCTGATTTTTAAGGTTTAGTACATAAGTTACGGTGCACATGGCAGCGGTACTAGTCTACTGATAGGATTCGGTTCAGGGTCCAAAAGCATGGAAGGAGTCTAATGGGTGATATCACAAAGACTAACTATGATTGTGATCACGTTTTGTCGTGAATACGACTTACTTTACCATTCAACTTTTTTTTCTGTACTGAAATGGGTAACTTTTTCAACATTTTTCCTGTACTAAAATGGGTAGAACTCAATCGTGAGAATCTTTTGTTGTTCAACAACATAATTGTTTCTTTTTGCTATCGGAAATATGATTATCAATTTAAGATAAAATTTTCAGTAGTATGAAATAATCACAAATAAATCAAAATTATGGTTCCCTGAAATGTATGGTGTTAACGAATATTAAAGATGAAATCTTCTGACGCTAGTTTGTCTTTCTCGTGTTCGGGCGACATTACATTCTCCTGTTACCAAATGAGTAGCTATACAATGTAAAAATTTTCACGTTTCGTTCATTATAACCTGCACAGTTGACTTTTAATATCAGTAAATTAATTATTTAAGAACTTTTGGATATTCTCTTCCATTAAAATTATTGTAATTCTGTGTGTGTTTCTGCAGGTGAACAATTTTTTACTCTCTTTTGCTCTGTCCAGTGTTGGCGATTGCCGATAATTTGGCAGAAAGCGACTCGATATCTTGCTACATTGTATACAACATCGTCAATCTGGTAGATGATGCTACAAGAACTCGCTGCCTCTAAATGCATGAACCGTGAGAGAATTTTTCTAAATTTCTTCACTTCACCTCATACTCTGAGTATTTTACGGGCCTTACCGAAACAGTTTTGCAATGATCGGCACTGTGTGGAATTTACCAAGAAAGAATCGCAATCGGACAATTATTGCAGAAAATTGAATCGATGATTCGACTTGATTCTTTTTTATACTTGGTTAAAATATTTCAAAACTCTTGTGTGGAGCATTCACAGACGTTTTCATGGACACAACTTATACAAAGGTTATATGTTCATAGTTAGAATAAGTGGCAATAGTTAAATGATTCTATTGCAATTATCCACTGCCCGTATAGAATCGGATCGCATAACGAGAATGAGCGGCCGTTCTTGCTTCAAAGCAAATCCCCAAAGCAGCGTGCTGTTCAGACGGGTCATCGAGAGAAATTCGCTCTCGCACTGGTGTCCATTCTATGTTAAATTAACCATGCCGGTTTTTTGTTGTTGAGATGATATCTGTCTCTCTTTGATGACATTGATTGAATCGTGTGAAGAGTTGCTAGAGAACGGTCTTTAATACGATAAAAGCCATTGAAAAAAGTGTGTCGTGAGTACGTCGTACTTTAGTACTGCACCGTTGCTATTCTGGAATTGAAGTAATGAAACCGTACACAATTCACACAATATATCAGCTTATGAGAACGATTTTAGATATTCAGAAATATGAGTCAGTTTTATTCGTATTCACGTCATTCAGTTATGTCTTTGATATTACCCATCCACTTTTTTGGTATGGGAATTCTGACTAAATGAAATGAAATATACATACTCAGAAGTTCATGCATTCATCAATAATTGATGTTTAGAATTCAATTACAGTGTGCGGAAAATAAAAGCGAAAATCTTACAAATCGCATTGTTAACCTTGGTTCTATCAAACATGCCATGTTGTGATATTCTCCTTTTCGTAGATATCTACTTCTCTCCTAAACATCCGTTCGCTGTCTCATTACTCATTACGATGTTATGTCATCCAGCACACTCTGTCAAACTGACTACACGCTAACCCAATCTTACTCAAACTCATTGTGGCTATCACATAACTAAGGATACCACACATGTTATGACAGGTTTTAGGGGTTTCACACTAGGGTGTGATGATTTACAAACTTGTGCTGCTACGCCCATATCGAATAATCCAATGAGTTAAAAACTCGACTTTTGCAAATTTTTCAGACCATTTTTATATTGTTCATCAGTCGTCTTCGGCTCGAATTCCACTTGTGACACTCCGACATGCTATGTGGATATTGAAACTTAAAATTCATTTTTCTGGAATATTCTGAAAATCAAATAAACATCAAAAAAGTGTTAATTCAATATCAGGATTCAATATCAGAATAAAAACTGTCTCAAAATAATCGTTTCAGGAACGATTCTTTTGCTGTTTGTATATCCCTAATTTCAAAGGTCATGCCTCATGATTTTAACACTTTTCCTTAAGTTGTGGAAATGAAATTGAAGCAAGAGGAGTACCTTGTCAGTAGGTGCTATGGCATATAGACAATATCTATTTAAATGTTCAATAACTTCGCTTTTTTAGCCGATTTAAAAAATGAACAATATATATTCAGGATATACAATACCATTTATTTATATTTGACTCTGGACACAATATCGATCGAATGATCGCCTCCTTCAGGCAAGCAAAAAGCGGCCCTTTTTGGGTATTTTGCATTGTATTTGACAACATGTAAGGTTTCCTTTTAGTTCCTCAATAGTCTTTGGTTTGCTAGCATATACTTTACTCTTCAAATAGCCCCACCGAAAAAAGCCCGACGGAAGGCGCTGAATATCTTTGATATTTTGACATGCATACTTCTTACTTTATTCTGGAGTGCTTTTTCAAAATCCGTCCTGAGGAAGCATAGGTAGATCGCTAACATCTTGTGTTGTACTTAACGCATCGACATAATTCTTTCTCTATGCCATCAGAAACATGATCAACAATTTATGAATAAATTTTCAATAATGTGAGATAGTCATGAATAGCTCAACAATTATGTTTTTTGAAATTTTTGGAAACAATGCTCAAAGTTCATCACACTTGCTTGCTTTTCTCGTACCCGCGACGACGGTTTTTAGGTAGTTGGGCACATATCAGTCCCTATGTTTAACTGTAGGGGAGAGTGTTCAGTTACCGGCACCCTTTTATTTTAAGCTTATAACTTCTGACTAAGTGCACATTATGCGGACATATATACATCAATGGGAAGCTGAAGCCCCTAGCTAATAACTGATTGAGAAACTAAGTTGATTCATTTAATTGAAAAAACTTTATTGTCGTCAATCTAGTAAAGTGATCAAATTTGGCCATTCCAAAAAAGGAGTTCGGTTACCGGCACCCCAAGAAAATTTGCCAAAAATTGGAAAGTATTATTAAGTTCTGCTATTATTCAAAGAAAAAACGGAATTTTTTTCTTTTCGGAGGTGTTTTGGACAAAAGTCTTCATTGTCGGATGGTGACTTTGTATTGGCTCTCTTGGCCGATGGTTTGGATGGTGGGGCCTTTGGTGTTTTGGTTTGGCCGGTTTTCCACGGTTTTTTCTTAGCCGGAGCATCTGCTGTATAAGCAGCTAGATGTTTGGCCAAAACTTTGGCTTGCTTTGTCTCTCTGCATCTCTACATATGACCGACAATTTTCCACGATTTGTCGAAAAATTGGGGTGCCAGTAACCGAAATCGGTAAACATTTTGAGAATGACGAAAAAAAACTTTGGTTGCGAAAATTTTGATTGCATCCGGTATTAAATCACGAAATAGATCGTTTTCACCTCATAATCATTCAATCCACACACCTTTTCGATTGATGCTCTTCAATTTATGATACTATAAAAAAAGTCAGAAAAAACTTTTGAGTTGATTTTCATGCAACTGAAATTTGTTTTGAGCACAACAAACGGTACAAGCGTCTGTTTGCTTTGGTATTCGGTACAAAAAGAACGTACTGCTATAACATTGTTTCATAATTCTTGATTTGGATTTCGAATCAGAATTTTGCCACTGAATCTTGAGCCTGTTCCATATTTCGAACTTAGATCGTGAATTCAGTTTCAGTTCCTGAATCCAGGCTCAGAATTTTTGTTCTGATATAGATAAATGAATGATGGCAAAAAGTATTAAACATCGTTATAAACATCGGATAAATTCCGCAAGTCGGTACTTGTTAGAACCATTAAAATATTCACAATGGAACGATTTATTAATTTTAGTTAACTAATTTCAGTTTTGCAATGACTGAGCGGAAAGATATTGGAGAAGCCAAATAAATGAAAAACTAACAGAAAAGATGATTTTATTGGAAAAAGATACGCTCAGAGGCAGGACTCGAACCTGCGTTCTTATGCATTCCGTGCGTACGCGCTACCATTTCGCCACTCTGAATCTTGTTTTAGTCACTCTAAAACGCCAGTCAGACACAGTAGCACGTACATCGAACATGGTCTACATCCTGACCGTCACCCGAAATGGTGGCGAAATGGTAGCGCGTATCCACGGAATGCATAAGAACGCAGGTTCGAGTCCTGTCTCTGAGCGTATCTTTTTCCAATAAAATCATCTTTTCTGTTAGTTTTTCATTTATTTTTCTTCTCCAATATATGTTTCCGCTCAGTCATTGCAAAACTGATTAACAATGGATTATGCGAAGTCTTCCTCTGAGTAAGTAAAGTACACCCACAAAACTAACATAATTTGCAAGTGTTTTACTACAGAATAGCATAAAGTAACCTGACACATTTTGGTCTCTGGTTACACTGGAACCAAACAAGGGAGGAAGAAATCGAACATGGCATTTGAAAGTAGAAGAATGAAGGTTTATTTTCGTCTAGTAGTTTTTCATCATAGAGCTCTGAAGTATCGCTCACCGCGTTTTTATTTCCAAACTCGTTTTTGAAGAATCAGTCGTACGTTACAACTTTTTTCACGGTGGAACGATTATTTTCAATGTATTTTGCTACAATTTCAGCCAGCTTTTTTTTGGCGTAAATCAATCCGTGCCTATAATGGCAAATACTGACGTCTCAGAAAGTCAGAAACTGGTTGATTTGTCAAAATCGGTCGAAAAAAACTCAACGCTAAAACTCAAATAGTCGCATACCGAGTTAGCGAAATCGTTGAAATTAAATCATTCCACCTTATAAAAGTATTCAGAGAACGTTTCTTGACAGCCAGGAAGACTGGATCCGGAGAAATTCAAGTTTCGGAAGCCGTAAATACGTCGAAAACAGTGACCACCTGTTTCAAGTGGAACCCCAACCTCTCTTTCAAAGACAAGTTACAAGTGTCGTCTAAAAGGTGTATTCGATGAAAATGAAGCATCGTAAAATCGTTGGTAATCTAAAAATATTAGTAAATCTTATTCATAGTGCATTAGTTGGCATCTATGAAGTTTCGAAACAAGAAATTGTAAATGCAAAAAATTTGTGCCCTTTCAATCAAAACCCAGAGGCAAATACAACTATTTCTCGTGTGATGAGTACTTTCAAAAAGCATATGAGTGTCCGAAAGAAGGAAAAGAGTGGCCGTAAAAGTGGATCGAAAAATTTCCAGGAAAGTGGTGAAACAGTTCAAGAACCGTCCAAAAATATCAATCCGAGATATCAATAAAAGGTCCAATGTGTCAGTCAGTTTCGTGTAGAAAACCGTGAAGCGTTCTGGATTAGTTGTTTACAAGGTGTAGAAAACCACAAACCGGTTTGAATGCCAAAAGTTCAATGCGTAAACCTGCGTCCGGAAACTTTGCACCAAATATTTCATCACACTTTTGTAGTGCATCGTGATGGATGACGAAACCTACGTCAAAGGCTTACTTTTGCAAACTTTGTAGGTTGTTGTAAAGAATAAGTTATCAAAAATTTACATATAAGTCCCTGATCTGGCCTGCCGTTTGCGGGTGTTGCAAAATAAGTGCTCTTTTCATCACTTCGCCAACAATCAACGGTGATTAAAACGGAAGAGTATCTCATAATCTTTGACTATTCGTTAGGAAACACAAAAAAATAAACCCTACTTTGGTATGATCTTGCATCCTGCCACTACACACAATACTGACAAAAGACTTGAAACCATTAAATTCTCCGGAATATCAATTCCGGAATTCGATTTTACGTTCCAAATCTCTTTCATCCAATGTTTTGTCAGTAACTTGAAAAGAAGCCGGAAAAGCTTGTACTATACGCTCTTCATAAAATTCGAAAATATTCAATTTTAATAAGCTTGCTTAAAATTCTACTGTTCTGAATGTTCTGAATAATTGTGAACTTTATAATCATATCGAGTTTATGAAAATCCCGAAAAGTCGTCATTTGTGAGTCATCAACCAATTTTAATCTGAGCGAGGCGTAATCAAACCGAAGCCTATTAAACGTATTCACCTTGAAGAGCTCCCAAGGTCCAAATCGAATGATTTATGTTCCTTGAAATGAGCAATAATTGATATATTCCCTATTGTCATACAATCAAAATAAACATTGGAGTTAGCATCGCCGTTTCTAGCTATAACATTTTCGTTCTTGACCGAAACCCACAGTCTTATAATTAATAGTTTTATCCATCTTCGGCTAATTAAAATCCAAAATGAACAATAAATTTATAATCTTCCTGTCTTTGCCGATCCGAACCTTTCTAGCACGCTTGCCCCGTTAGTAAAGCACCGTAAAACTTCCACCCATCCGGTTTTGCATCGTCGAGAATCACGCTGCTAAATTCCATCTTCGTCCATTAGAACAAACGAGTTTATGACGTGGGATGTAGTACCACCTACCGATGTAGGAAACACGCGATCGTCATCACACTGATGCTAACGGGCTTTCTTCGCGTGTTTGGGTAAATCCGGCAGACCGGTAAGCTTCGATCCCATCAGTCCATATATGAAGCGCTTTTAATTGTCTGCATTCTCGAATCCGGCTTCTGGCGAGAGGGCGTCCTGTGCATATTAGCAGACTGCCCGGAATGAGTCAGTGTTTGTTTGGGTTTTTTCAGGTTGTGATTTAAAATTCAGAATCCAGTTCCAACTGTGGCCTCAAGAGTTGTAATCCAGATTGAACTTTTCGTCATATCGCAAAATCATTCATTCTTTTATTGATAGCTGTTTTATGAGATAGATGTTAGTCAATCTAAGCCCCTTTCGAAAAGCTGTCCATCGATTCTCAACACGTTAATTGTGACATGACACATGCGATTTCAGAGAAAAGATTTGCCAGTCAGAGTGCGATGTTGGATCCGGTTTGTGATTATAGAGGTTTTATTCTTGTGGTCAATCGCCTTTACGCTCAGAAAAATTTGACCTTAATTTCGATGGTTGGGAATTAAAGGTGGGATAGGAATTCTATGATCCATAATAAGCTAACTCATCACGCAGCATCTAACCGGGAACAACGACCTTGGTGGGGGAATCTAATGATTTGTTGACCTGTAATCGAATTTGTCGATCGATTCCTTGCCAAATATAAACTAATGTCATTTTCGCTTGAGAAAACTGAAACTGACCCAGGGTAGTTTCATCAAACAAACACTTTTAACAAAACTGTGTTGGTTTCGCACTTAACAACGAGGATCTGAGTAAACCTGATATAAAAACCGGGTTCGAAACTTATGTCGTTTTCGTTTTTAAATTGCACTACACTGGTGTAGCGAAAGCTGCACTGAAACCGTTCGTTTTTACCAATTGCACTACACCAGTGCTACACTTTTTCTGCACTGATACCACTGGTGTAGCACTCATCAAAAGTTTGGTGTAGCTCTGTGCAATGGAATCGTTTATTGTAGTCAATGGTTACTGTTTATGTTTTCGTCATTTTTGTTCGTTTATTCATACCTCAGTGTAGCACTGCACCGGTGTAGTGCAAATTAAAAACGAAAACGCCATTACTCGATTTTCAGTTCAACAATGTTAAAACTAGGTTCGAAACTAATTTCAAACAAACGATTTGACAGCAGTTAGGATGGAAACTGGGTTTGGTTGGACATCAAGCGAAAACGAAACAAGAAAAAAAAATAATACGCTGTTTTTAATCAAAGCATATACAGCGTGAGGCTGATAGAAACAGAACGTTTTTTTAGCAACTGGAGAAAAACAATTTAGCAATTTCCCGATCCAAGTGAGCCTGAATAAATATAGGACCCTTCTGGTTTAGCTGAATGTTACACACAGAGCTTAAAATTGTCACGCATTCTCAATGAAAGAAACCATTCCAACAGTCTCATTTTCAATGTTTTACTGTCTCATTCGTAAATGACCGACACCAGAACAAACGAAGAGAGACGAAGCATTTTCGTTTTTCATCGATAAAATGAGAGAGTATAATTGCCAACGTCACTCTTTTTTCTATGACAAGACAAAACCAAACTAACGTCTGCAGGGAGCATCAGCAGAATTTCAAATCTGCGACGCTTGGGTATAAAGAGTGTCTAAAATACTATAAATAGAAGTAATTACACCCCAGAACCTCTGTGGAAACCAAAACTACTACAAATTCGAGCACCAACAGATGAAAGTCATTGTGAAACCTTTTTCTGTCATTTTCGATTCTCAAAGCTTCGGTTGTATACCGACACTGCATACTACACCGAAACCTCCATTTACGAACTAAACGGGGGTTCGTAAAAAGAGGTAGTTCGTAAAAAAAGTTTACGTTATTTGGGATTTGGTTCGTAAAAAAAGTTTACGTTATTTGGGATTTGGTTCGTAAAAAAAGCTTACGTTATTTGGGATTTGGTTCGTAAAAAAAGTTTTGTGTGATTATTGTGGAAACCGCGCATCATATGTTTATTTTCGGAACGGATGTGAAGAGTAAGTGCAAGAAAATGATGTTTGGGTTCGTTTCAAAATCCAAGATGGCGGCTTCCGGTTTATTGAGATTGCCTAAAACCCCTAACAATATGGGTATCTTCGGAACGGAATTTATGAGTAGATGTCGGAAAACGATGTTTGAAGTGGTTCTGAAATCCAAGATGGCGACTTCCGGTTTCTTGATATTCCTTGAAACCCCTTACAATATGGATATTTTCGGAACGGAATTGATAAGTAGATGTCATAAAACGATGTTTGAGTTAGTTTTGAAATCCAAGATGGCGACTTCCGGTTTGTTGATATTCCTTAAAAAATCCTTACAATATGGGTATTTTCGGAACGGGGTTAAGGTGTACATATCTCAAAAGGTTGTTTGAAGTGGTTCTGAAATCCAAGATGGCGACTTCCGGTTTCTTGATATTCCTTGAAAACACTTGCAATATGGGTATTTTCGGAACGGGGTTAATGAGTAGATATCAGAAAACGATATTTTAAGGTAGTTTTGAAATTCAAGATGGCGACTTCCGGTTTGTTGATATTCCTTGAAAACCTTTACAATATGGGCATTTTTGAAACGAGGTTAATGAGTAGATGTCGGAAAATGATGTTTGAAGTGGTTTTGAAATCCAAGATGGCTACTTTCGGTTTGTTGATATTCCTTGAAAACCCTTACAATATGGATATTTTCGGAACGGGAGTGATGAGTAGATTTCAGAAAACGATGTTTGAGGTGGTTCTGACATCCAATATGGTGTCATCCGGTTTCTTGATATTCCTTGAAAACCCTTACATAATGGGTATTTTCAGAACGGGATTGATGAGTAGATGTCAGAAAACAATGTTTGAGGTGGTTCTTAGTTCCAAGATGGCAACTTCCGGTTTCTTGATATTCCTTGAAAACCCTTACAATATGGGTATTTTCGGAACGGGATTGATGATTAGTTGTCAGAACACGATGTTTGAGGTGGTTCTTGAATCCAAGATGGTAACTTCCGATTTGTTGATATTCCTTGAAACCCCTTACAATATGGGTACTTTCGGAAAGAGATTTAAATGTAGACGTCGGAAAATTATATTTGAGGTGGTTTTGAAATACAAAACAGTGACTTCCGGTTGATTATTATCTTTTGAAAGTTTTTGCCATTTTCCTTTAACTCTTTATTCCGTTCCGTTCCGTTCCGAAAATACCCATATTGTATGGGTTTTCAAGGAATATCAACAAACCGGAAGTCGCCATCTTGAATTTCAAAACTACCTTAAACATTATTTTCTGACATCTACTCATCAATTCCGTTCCGAAAATACCTATATTGTATGGGTTTTCAAGGAATATCAACAAACCGGAAGTCGCCATAATGGATTTCAGAACCACCTCAAACATCATTTTCGGACATCTACTCATTAACCCCGTTCCGAAAATACCCATATCGTAAGGGTTTTCGAGGAATATTAACAAACCGGAAGTCGCCATCTTGAATTTCAAAACTACCTCAAACATCGTTTTCTGACATCTACTCATCAATTCCGTTCCGAAAATATCCATATTGTATGGGTTTTCAAGGAATATCAACACACCGGAAGTCGCCATCTTGGATTTGAGAACCACTTCAAACATAATTTTCCGACATCTACTCATCAATTCCGTTCCGAAAATACCCATATTGCAAGGGTTTTCAAGGAATATCGATAAACCGGAAGTCGCCATCTTGAAATTCAAAACTACCTCAAACATCGTTTTCTGACATCTACTCATCAATTCCGTTCCGAAAATACCCATATTGTATGGGTTTTCAAGGAATATCAATCAACCGGAAGTCGCCATCTTGGATTTCCAAAATACCTCAAACATCATTTTCCGGAATCTACTCTTTCAACCCGTTCCAAAAATACCAATATTGTAGTAGTTTCCATGGAGTCGGAAATCACTTTCGATGAATGACAAAACCTCTTTTTACGAAATAGGTTCGTAAAAAAAGTTTACGTTATTTGGGATTTGGTTCGTAAAAAGAGGTTACGTATAAAAAGTGTTCGTAAACGGAGGTTTGGGTGTATAAGATTTTCACTGGAAACCGCAAATGACTGAAAGGGCAAATGAAAGAGAGAACACAATTTTGAAACTACTGTTCCGCTAATGTCATTGACTGGACAGGGATTTCGTTCTCATAGTTCGCAAGCAAAGCTGAGAGTGACATTAATTTCTCGTCATTTACGTTTATTTTGAGTTCATGAAAATGACTTTTATAAGCTCTGGTTACACATGTATAGTTGTTCTGCCTTTTATCTTAAGTTGGAATGTTTTTAAAGCAGTTCGTTTCGCAATATGTATTACCCCTTTCAGTATTGAAAGTTTCATCAGAAATTCATTTTTTGTTATTTTCAAGGATGTTTTAGTTGATGCAAACCACGAACCGAAAGTTTATTCTGGACTTCTAAAGCTCCGACATGGTCAGTTTCAAAAATCGCGAAGTCGTTGAAATTGGCTAAATTAACCGCGTGCAGCTTTTTCAAATATTACCATGAGCGGATCATAGCAAGCATCAGAGTGGGACTATGAATCGAAAGCTGCATATGAAGGCATTGAGAACGAGAAAGGTGAATCCTGGGCTGTCGGATTACGATATCGTCAAGAAATTCAATGTCAACTAATGCGTCGAGTGTTGGATTCGTCCAAGAGAACGATTTCGCTCTTTTCGAGCCGAACAAGACACTGAAACATAATCTAGTGTTCGAAAGATGTGTATGGATCTTGTGTTAGGTTCTTATGATCTACGAACGATGCATCCTCATGACGAAACGTACGTGAAGATAGATTATGGATAGCTTCCCGGATAACATTTCTTCAGAGCCATTGGTCGATATGATGTCCCTAGCAAGTTAAGACTTGTTTTTGCCGAAGAAAAGGTCATGATCAGGGAAGGTATTTGCAACAGCGGACAAAAAGAAGGTTTTTTTTTGACAAAAAATATTGTTCCAGAAAATATGAATTCTCCTAGAATTCAGTTAAAATAATAACATGGATATACTGGATAGTATTAGATTTATTAGTAACAGATTAGTATTTTCAACATTTGCTATTTGGCGATTCTTCATTAGATTCCGCACAGACATTTAAGCGACAAGTTTTAACACTTCTCATAAATCCTCTCCAGTCCGTTGAAATATGCCTTCGTCAATACTCAATATTTTTCAATTGGTTGAATTTTCGGGCTTGAGTTTTAATGTCTATTAGAAATAAAACAATATTTTTGGAAGTGTTCTACCGTTCATTTCATGTACTGGCAAAAACGGAAAATCTGGCCAGTAGACTAAAGATTACTTGTGACTTTCAATTATGAGTAGAGTTGAACGGAGTGAGACAGCCATTTATGTTTGAAATACACGGAGTTTGATAAAATCGATTTTTTTGTTTGATGAAACTACCCTGGGTCAGTTTCAGTTTTCTCAACCGAAAACGGCATAGGGTTGCTGTCAGAGTGAAAGCGTCACGCGTAGCGTCGAGGTATGCGTGCGAGCTAGTTGCATTTGATCAAAGCAAACCTGTTAGAGTGAACGCGATGCGATAACAGTACATTGAATTGAATCGTTCCGCTTCGCATCGCGTTCCGTGCTCACTCTAACATCAACCTAAGGACCGCTACATGCATCGTAACTATGACAGTGCTTGTTTATGTTTGGAAAAATATCAGGTTACAATATGAACAATATTGAGCAATTTTTTTGCATATCCAGTGATTCTTAAAACACGAATGTAAAAAGTACTTAGAATTTATTTAGTTTGTTATTCCATGAAGCATTAAACAAGAAATCATTATGTGCTGAATGTAATCATATGTTTGCTTCCATTCTAACTTGTATTGTTTCCATGGCATTTTTCCGGTGCTAGTCGACGCTTATTAACGAAGGGTCAATCAAATTACATTATTACTGAGCCTACTGGTTCACGATTACTGACCCAACATTTTTCAATAAATCGAATTAGACATTGTAATTTTGAGTTTATCCTTGGTTGAAATACCGATCCGAATGCTGACGAACGAGCTAGAACTCCAATCAACGACGACGGAGAACCAGAATTGACAGCAGAACTTCCAGGTACCGGCCGCGCAAACAAATCAATCGGAGTTGCAGTTTTGACGGATTCATCAGAGATGAAATAATTGCGCGAAGAGCAACAAACCGTTAGTGATAAGAGGATCAATCTAGTCGTTACGAAAACATCTCTACCACTAGGAAGAAATTTGAACCAGAACAATTCATAACGGAACACGAAGCTACAAAGATTGCTGAACAATTTGTTCGGGGTGCTGCTAAATGGGAAGTACGAAGAATTCGAACTCCAGACGGAACTTCCAATAGCAAAAAAATTACGAATATAAAAAACTTACATCAGATTTCTCTAATTTTTGCTAGTCTTCTTGCAGTGCCTCCGAAAAATGGTTGACAGAGTTGTAATTTGATAGCTAGCACGAAGTCGTTTTTTTTGTAAACATTGCCCAATGAATTTTACGCTGTTCATCGAAGCAGTTGAGATAAGGGATGCGAATTCTTACCGCAACTACAAACAGCATGCCAGACCAAATTTTTCGACTTGAATTGGTGTCTCGGACTGGTTCAATATTTGCCTTTCTTACATCGCATAATATTGTGGTCCCGACAAGGATTTGCAATCGAATTTCACATATGTTCCATCATCCATGAATGTACAGTTCGATTTCCCAGCAAGCTTTGTATCGTGCAACTTTTGTATAGGTTTGAGGATTCAGTCGTTCTTTAACACGAAGAACATTTGAACTCAAAGTGCCAACTTTTTTTTACTTAACACACAATGAAACCATTTCCTTCTGCTCTAACGCCTTCAGTACTCCTTTATCCAAACCAGGTTTTTTTCGAGCCGTTTCTTCAAAGGTGTTTCCTTCACAAAAATTTATATTCGCACTTCGCACGGTAATCTCATTCACTCCTTCCATATGTGCTGTTTTTTCAGAAATAAAATTAGGAAATTTTTGGACTGAATTGTCAAGCTGATCTTTTTGAAAAAAAAAACATAAAATCCACCCAAATTCTTTCTATTTAGCTTGAAGAGGAGAAATAAAGGTTAGAGATTTTATCAGAACCTTATCGGAATACATTTTTCTCTATATTTTCCTAAAAGTACAATAAATGATATTTTTTTAGTACTCCATGTTGTTTTTTCATTAACATGGTCGAGAGATAAATAAGTTTTTTTTCCTGCATCCTGACATTGGTTTTGATCATATTTGCCAGATTGCAAAACCAAAGAGTCGTTGAATAGTTGAAGTAGATGATTGTCTTTACGTACTATCACGACGAGATGAGCTAAAAGTTAACTAAAAGCAAATTTCTAAATCAAAAAGTATTGTCGAGGGTTTGTTCACATTGATAAAGCACTTGTGCTAGTTTGATCGTAGAAGTCGATCGCGTACCTTATGATAAAAAAAGAACCGGAATTTTCATTTTAAAATTCCTGCGCTTGTCCAATCGGTAAACTTTTATTCTATCAACGTTGGCAACACTTTTATACATATTCTGTCAAATTTTGACGCATATCGTACGATTAGTTTTTGTTTGGCGTCTATACAAAGAAGGCGAGCCGAAACCACACGAAAATTTTTCAACTTCTTTGTGTAACAAATCGTACGATATGCGTCAAAATTTGACAGAATGTGCATAAAAGTGTTGCCAACGTTGAGAGAATAAAATTTTATCGATTGGACAAGCGCGGGAATATTAAAATGAAAATTCCGGTTCTTTTTTGATCATAAGGTACATAAATAACTCGAAAATGGAACTCAGAAGAATAAACATTATTGTGCATTAACACTTGAAAAATCCGGAATGATCCGGTTCCAAGTTAGCTAAAGTGCAAAAGCTGCCGAAAACAACGGAGTATCGAGTGCTCAAAACCCACAAGGAAACTCTGAGTATGGAAAGGAATCAGCGGACTTACGAAAAAAACCAGAGATCGTCAGCTGCGTAGCAAGGTGTTAAGGAGCGTGAAATCCAACATCTGTTCTTCAATTCGAAATGTGGTGCGGAACATCCTTGCCAGAGAAGTACAATACAAATCGTACAAAGTCAGTAAACATTAGAACCGGTGCATGGAGCAGAATTCCATGCTAAAAATAAAGTGCAAAGCTCTTCTAGGACCATGTTTTAACGAAACAAAACATTTGTACTTTGATCAATGACAAAGCATACGTCAAACTTGATTTTATGAATCTTCCTGGTCGAAAGTTTTACATCGCGACTGGATGTGAGGATGTGCCGGGAAGATTCAAGTTCGAGTTTACTAACAAGTTTGTGAAGAATGCAATGATTTGGCAAGTGATTTGTGGTTGGGGCCTGAAAAAAGGAAACAATTCGTCACATCCCCGACGATGACATTTCATGTTTACATCGAAGAACGAAATTCATCCACAAGCCGTTCATTCACAAGAATAGAGGCGAAGTCATGCTGCCACCCCTCCAAATTGGTTCTGGGAAGGGAATGCTTTCAACAAGATCAACTTCGTCCCTAAGCTAATGAATCACGGATTGGCCGTTCAATGCATAGGGCGCTGGTCTTACAAGTCAGTTGCCGTTTGTTTGAGACCCATCCTGGAAGGATTCTAATGGCGTTTTTCATTGAAAAACACTGGTGGTGTGGATTGCTTTGGTTTTGCACTTTCGAGCTGAAATTGCAATGAAACACCGTCAGAATGTTCAATGCATTTCTGCTCGAAAGTGCAAAAACCGCCAGAATGTTGCATTCAGTAGGATCGTAACACCAGCCATGCAATGGTTCTGTACGCAATAAATCGGCGGCGAAGTCTATTGAAATAGAATGTCAAATTCACAAAAGGAATGTAATACCGATGCTTTGTTTTGCTAATAAACGCTCTGAATTTTTGGAACTTCGAACAATAAAAAAATACTGAGTAATTTCAAAGTTAAGAAGAAATATCAGTATCTAACACTATGAAGTTTTAATAAAAGTTGAAAAGTGTTGCTTCACAAATAATAATTCATTGAATCACGAATGCAGATATGTTTGTGCGTTCCAAATTACTTTTATGTATCTCAAATTTTATATAGCGAGGAATCATTGGTTGCATTTGTTACATAACATTGGAATTTTCAGTGTACAATTATACTATATTCATATTTGTCACATACATTTTTCACTAAATCCTAGCCGTGTGGCATCAGTCATGACAAACCTACTAGTTTCATGTCATGCAAAATAGCTCGTATGCGTAGCTTGTTACAATCACAACTAAGCACACATTTCAACCGAAAGTCGTTTCTTTGCAAAACGGTATGTATATTCGACACATCTATCGCGATTATCGCTTCTATCCGATCGTCACTATCTGCACGCAGTGGATTCGTCTATAACATTCCGTAATCTCGTAACGTTCGAAGCCACCCATCGTCCTCCCTTTACCAGTTAAAGGCTGCCAATAAGAATGTGTAAGGAACACATGTAGCTTCGTGCGCCTAATGGTATGTAGTAGAAAAATGCCCTCAAGCCATTAACCAGCCTAGCTTAACACGGATGGCATACGACCGGCCGGTCAGTAGCGGTAGTTTCTTTCGTCTCTGTCTCCGTACACAATCGTTAAGAGTGTCATTTTTCGAAAACAGAAAAAAATTATATTGAAATATGTGACCTATGACAGATGAACTTAATTAGGAACTGGCATCAGCTGTTGACGGAGGGTGACCGAGACCGTGGTTGCAAAATCAAATGCATCCCTGACGGAGCTCGAATTGATTCCCGTAGATTGGACAGTGCTTTGAAGGGCGTAACTGCAACGGGTAGTACGGACGCAAACGGTGCTGGACTGCCCCAGGGCCGTCGAATTGGTACATGCAGCAGACAGGTAGGCAATTAACCTCCAGTCTATACGACGACACATTGGCACATCTTCAATAGATGTCAACTCGAGTTTATGAAAAATACGACAAGCCGATACATGACAAGCCGTCGTTTCGCAGGGGGTCCGGGGCCGTTCGAGGTGTTTCTGGTATACACTGCGAAACTTGATTATCAGCAGGAGGCGGGTACATCAGTTAGCTAGCGGTCCGGCTCTTAATTCGGTGGGTGCGGTGGTGTATCTTGACCGCGGGAACCACTTCAGCACTGACTGGAATTGACATCAGCTAAACTACCATTTTATGGTCCAAGTATTTACCTAACGACTCTCAGACTGTCCGGTCAGTGTGTTAAACCGCGTCATTGAACCTTTTTTCTCTCCTCTGTTTGATGCACTTAGTAGCAGTGTGGCGTTTGTAGCCATCTCTAAGGTTACGAGCTTTGCAGAATGTCACAAGAAATGCATTTCTCCAAATGGCAAAGTTATAATTTTGCATTATCCTGATAATAAGATTTCATAGGGTAACATTTCATCTCATTTCATGTACGAAAATCATCAGTTAGTGTGAGTTCTTCTGTCTTAGTTCGAAAGATTGACTTGGTTTTCTCAATTCTCGAAGTCGAGTATTCGGTAAAATAGCATGGGGACTCTAAGTTTCTTCGTTTCCTTCATATTTCCTCATAACAATTGAAAAAGATGTGTTTGTGATTGAATATAGTGAATTGGTAAAATGCGTTAGATAAAATAACTACGAAATAAATGAAACAAAAAAGAAGTACATGGAAAAAATTGAAATAATATGTTAAAAGGATACAACTAGAAAAACAAGGATAGATTCGTCAAACTTGAAAACGGAACCTAAAAGAAACTGGCTATTATAATCTATAAGCTAGAACGAAAGGACGATGGCATATAAGAAAACATTTCAATGGCAAAAATAATAAAAAAGAAACAATAAATAGAGTAGTAGTGAGAAACAACAGAAAATTGAGAAAAAGGGGAAACAAAAAGCAAAAAAAAAACCATGTACAAGCAAAAAATAGATATATATTTCAGATAAAAAAATACAAAAATTTATCATGTTTTGAAGCCTTAAAGCAAACAATTCGTTTTTACTTTTCGTTTCCGTCTCATCAGTGCATTAGCAGTTTATGTTAAAATGCTAGTACCATCTCGCGGATCTACATAAACCTCTGAGTAGATGTAAAATAAATAGTAATTGACTCAATTTCCACATAATAATAAGTGCAATATTTTGTGTTCGTGAATCTTCTTCACGGCCGAATGTATATTTTACGATTTGTATTTATGCATGGAATATTTGTGAAAAATTAGAAAACGGTATTGGAATTTCAGTAAAAAAATGAATAATGGCGTTATGTGGATGTATGGTATCCAGATTGGTGAACGCCTGGTGCGTATGCGCTTAACTAAACCTATTTCTATCAGTGCGTTTGCAATTCGTATCAATATGCTAGTGAAATATAGCTTTTTCGTTCCTTAATCAAATAGTTTAAAATATTTTGAAAACAATCGCAAGTTTGTCGGACTCGAAAATTTTTCATTATGTCACCCAGGGCTTTTTTGTGGGGGCACGGGAGAGCACGCAGTGCCCTTAAATAAAATTTTCAAAATATCACTGTAACTCGTCTGAGCTGATTACACTTATTAATCCGTAAATGAGTTTGGTCATCAACAAACCAGACCAGCAAATGGGAATAACGTTGATACTAATCTTGATCCCTGTTTTTGCTTTATCAACCATATGGAGGTTGGGATTTTTAACACCCATCACCTTCCAACTTACAAAACCTGAATTTCGAAAGAGATTCGAGACCAGATTAGAAAATTTCGTTATTTTCTTAAGTCGTCGATTAATTGACTGTTTGAAAATTCTTCAACACCCTTAACCTTGTGATTCTGGAACCGGATGAAAATCAGGAATTTTGTATTGGACTATAAGACCGTTCAATTCAACTTAACTCTACTCATAAATTCTGTCCATACCATAGCAGTTGCAACCGGAGAATACGAGAGATGAACTTAATAATGACTGCACAACAGGGCTTGCAAATTGAAGCAACGAATATGAACGAAAGGATTTCACCATCTGTGCTATTCACACACATTCGTATGTCAGGTAGAATTCACAGCGCAACCCAAGCCAGGAGAGCTGCTTCGTTCGTTCTTTAGTTCATGAATATGCCCGCTTGCTGAGACCTATGCTTCATGAGGTTAGCATTTGATGAATGGTTCTAATATTGTAGATGCCTATAAGGAAACTAGTTTCATAACTTTTAGTTCCGATGAATATTAACTTAAAGAACATTGCTTTTAGTGTTTCTCGGATATATACACAGTGTAAACTGCCAAGAAACAAATTGATCGTTTTGAAAATGGGCTCAAATGCAAAACTTCTGCTATAAAATGTTTAAAGTATGTTTGAAATGTGATCAAATTTGGTCTTGGAATGCGAACATTATGTTAAAAATGATTTCTGTAAACCTACTTTTTAAAAATAAACCGTAAACACTGCCTATATGACTTTGCTTCGCGTCTTGTAGCACACCGTGAGGCAAGGTCTTCTTTCTCGTACAATACTAACAAGAGCGAACCCTTCATTTCATTACATTATCATGGATTGCTTAGTTCATGTGTTAACTGAGACTGAGAGCACAGACAATTTACTTTGCAAGGAGAAATGGTCTGCTCAGTAGCATAAAATCTCACGCATCCAGTTTCTCTCTAATATAGGTCTCTCATTCAGCTATGTCAAGCAAAGTGTTCACAGTAGATGTTTTTTGTTGCTTCGTTCGTTTGAGGATTCACAATACAAGCCCTGCTGCACAAACTTGCTCTTGGATTCCAAGATCAATGGGCCACCACTAAGCATCTTTTATCGTATGAAGTATATGGATTCATGGTTAATCAAAAACAGTAAACTTCATAATCGCGAAGAGTTGTTTGATTTTTGGAAGTTGCTTTGAAATTTATTATGTATATTGTGAACAAAAGTTACTTTTTTATAACTGTAAACCCTAAAGTTCAGCTATGTTGTTAAACAATGAAAACGTGATTAATCCACCTAGCAGTGAGATGATACCTTTTTTTATCAATACGCATGTGTTTTTGCATGGATATTCTTAGGTGTTTTAGTTCTCATGACATTATTTTAATTATCGTCGTTTTAAACGGCAAATTGAGATTTTAATCACTCATTACCCTGTAATCCCGAAACTGCAAAACATATCGAATTTCATTCTTAGCGTGCGACAATCGATTGAACATTTCATGAGATGTCGAAGTAAGTTCCACTTTAGAGTTTTTCGTCATTATTTATGGTACTTCCAGAGCCGGTATTCAGGAATTAGCATAGCCCAAAATGATTCGAATGGCCATAAATTATTACGCCAAACAATTTACATGAAATTTATAAACTCATCATCTGTAATTCCAGAATCGGATAAAATTCACCAATTTTGTATGGGACCTTAAGTCCTGTAATATTTGTTTTTGAAGTTCGATTTGGTCTTTTTTGAGAAAATGATTGAGCTTTGAGAATCGATTCGATACTGGAACCGGAATTCTAAAATCGGTGTAGCCGAAATCAGTTAAATTCACCTGAGCAGTGTGTAGACATCTTTGAGAAATTGTAGTGCGAAATAAAATTTGGGGGTACATTCTGAATCCAAAAACGAATACCGCTCAAACTAAAATAAATTTATTTGGTAATCGACTATTCAAATCTGCAAACTCGATAAACCTGATTAATTTATGTGAAATGGACATTTTTATACTAATCACCCTGCATTTTCTAAACCAGAAGTCGGATCTGACTAAAAAGTAAGAAGTTTTATAGGATTTTAAGACCTCTCATTTGAATCATAGATGATTCTTAGATTTCATTTGAATCTTAGATCGGTTCAGCCATCTACGAGAAAAATTAATTGCATTATTTTAATTTCGTTTCACATATCATCCTGTGGTTCCGCAATCAGAAGTCGGATCCAAACGTAATTCAGGAACCTTGTTTGGGAGTATACGACTTTTCATATTAATCTGAGTTTGTAGAAAACGGTTTAACCATCTCCGAGAAAATTGAGTGAAATTATTTGTCACACACGCATTTGCTGATCTCGACGAACTGAGTCGTATGGTATATGGAAGTCATGTTCTTCCAGCATTTATTGCTGTAAATAGTTTAAATCAATATAATTATGGAATTACTTCCAACTCGATAATCCTGGTATCATCTGGTTTACATATGCCATATTCGAAAGATTATGTTGCCAAAAATGAACCGTGCTAAAATTGGTCCGAGGCAAATTGTCATAAAAAAGGATGCTGTACACAGTCTTTTTGGTACTTAGAAACAATTATATGTAACAGTATAAAAAATCGTGTTTCATGCTGCTCCCAAGCATTGCTTTTTCATACAGCGCTCAAAATTCCTTCTACTGGAATAAGGCATAACAATCTATGGCTTGTTGGATAGGTATTACCGAGCGAAATCTAAGTCTGGAAACATATTCTGTTTTCAAGGTCAAATGTGACAGATACTGTCAAAAAACTGAAAATTTTGACATAAAACTTCGTATAACTCAAAAAGTAAACATCCGATCTCAAAACCATTCAATAGCGTTCTGGGTGACGGGGAGACCTTTCATTTGCGACTAGTTTGATCAAAATCGGTCCAGCCATCTCTGAGATCTCGATCTCTTAGTTGACAACACACATACAGACACACACACATACACACACACACAGACATTTGCCCAGTTCGTCGAGCTGAATCGATTGGTATATGACATTCGGCCCTCCGGGCCTCGGAAAATTTTTCGAAAGTTTGAGCGAATTCTATACCTATTTTTTATATATATAAAAAAAGGTAAAAATGAAAAGACAATATTTTCTCCCTACAACATAGGGAGGGGGTTCTGTGCCCCTTAGAGAGAAGTCTCTGATGTCATCTATCAATGCACAATCAATATTGATGAAAATAATTATACATACATATATTATAATGTTTTATACACCTAGCTTCTATCAGCAGTTATGCTGCAGTGTTTAAAAAAAAGTACGCTACCTATGCTTTCAGAAGCATAGGTAGCGTACTTTATACAGTGTCATTAAAATATAAAATACCTTTTTACTTCTAGATAAAGTTAAGTTTAAAAAATTTGTTCTCATTGAATATTGATCTAAAATGTTGTACTAATTGTTTGATTTTTCTTTCTTTTTCAGGTGAGTAATTTCGAAGCCATCATCAAGCTGTGTAACGATGAGTATTCGCCTAAAAATTAGCTGGTTATATATGTAGAGTTTTAATATTTGCTATGGGATTTTAATTGTAGATAGAAACTCGAAAAACTACCAATTTATCAGTTTCATACACGAACCATATTGAATTACTCGTTCGATTGATCGATGTAATATCAAAAATCGACTTAAGGGGGGCTTCTCTTGTGAACGGGGGTTTTCGTTCCTTCATTTCTAGTGTGTGTTAAAGAAAACTATGTGTTGCCAATTCTTTAATTTGTGTGTAGTTGTTATTCTTTATTAGAGATTGTTACTGTGTAAATTTTATGTAACAATATCGAGTTTTTACATGAAAATTTACACTGTAGTAGTGTTTAATATAAAATAATAACTAGGGGGTCTAGTGCAATTTGATACCCAAGTAGCAAACATTGTTCTTGTGTTGTATTTCTAAACTATTCCCGCAACGATTGTGTGATTGAAAAAACGCACTTTGTTGTATGATGTGCAACAAGTTTCTTGTTTAATATGTTTCACAGCAGTAATATTTGTTATAAGAAAACTGGATATCAAATGAACATATTGTACAGTAAGTTAATGAAACCGATCTGGAACATAGATCAGATTTTTGAGTTGGTTTCACAAGCAGTAATATGAATGATTTTCACATTTGTTACAAAACGTTCTGTAGCAATTCGAAACATGCCAATTTTAACAAGTTCTAATCGCTTCTTGGGTAAATTGTCGAAATCAGAAATCTTCATTATTGTGTGCTTAAAATTATATTACATTATTGCATAAAAAAAGAATTCTTCATTATCTTTCGATCGATAACATTTAACAACGTAAAATTTAAACTCTAGGTTATTTTTGGTACGAAAAACTACTGACGAGAGTAGAGAATCGTTCCCTTGAAAATTAACTAATAAATTTTATTTTATTTTGGTTTTACTGATTTTCACAAACTCCTGTTTAAAATACAAATAAAAGGCCAAATTCGTGAATTTCGTCGGGATCCGATTCCTGGTTCCAGAATTACCGGGTGAAGAGTGTCGAAAAAAAAGTATACCGTCATTTGAAGCAGTGAAGCTTAATTATCCACAAAACTGTTCCTATTTGTAGGCCATATTTGTTGCTGGTCATCCCGGGTAGAAATTGTTTGCAAACCAATAATAAATTCTATTTTTAAAACCATCTCAATGGTAGAAACTAACATTATTTAGTTCGAAATAAGAGTTAAAATATCAAAAATCATAACAAAGCTTGCACGAGGAAATAGCAACAAAATATAAAACTCCGTCATTGTAATATCAAACTAAGAACAAATTATTGATAGAAGATGATTTTTTCAGTTATTTTATATTCTAGCATTCAGAATAGAGTAATATCATAAGTATTTCTCTTATCTGATTCTGATGCAGTTGATTCAATTGTATTTTATTAAAAGATTGAACTACTAGATTAATTAACTTGATGAAATTGAAATAACTCATCAATAACAAAATAAGATATAATAACTTATTTTGATGCTAAACTTATATTGTACAATTTCTTGATTCCTTGTGGTCAAAACCGACGAAAACCTACTTTACTCATTTTTCTATTCAATGAGCAGTTCTTTTTAGGAATTCCAAAGTAATATTTATGATGGTATGAATCATATGAGAAATTTTTTTTTTTTTTATTTAAAAGATGTTTTTATTCAGGCCTATTTGCGTACAAGCTTTACGTGGCCGAATTAGCCGATTTTTTAAATAAACAATGTTTTGAAGTGGATCTCGTTGTCACTCTTTTTCTAGGAGGAGAAGAGCTTCCATTTCCCTCCTGCGAGGGTTGAGGGGCACTTTGTTCGTGGCTCGTCTCGTCCTCCATTGCCGCATCGGTGGTTTTGTTGTTGATTTCCGTCTTCTTTTCGTTTTCCTTGTTGTTCGCAGTCTTGAGCTCGTTGCTAGTTGCTGTAGGAGCGCCTTGTTGTACATTGGTTGCAGTTGTTGGTTGGTTTGATGGTGAAACAGGAGTACTACGCTCACTAGTTTTCGTTGTTGAACGGTTGACCTTGTCTTTGGTTGAAGATGTTCTTTTCGCAGTTTCAGTGCAAGGTTTACCGTAGTGTGCAGGTTGTTCACAAAACTGACATGTAACCAGCTGATTTTCATAGGTAATCAGCGTTTTACACGGATGTGTCCCACCTTGACCACAAATGATGTATGATGGAATTGCCTTACGTAGTTGCATACGTACCACTCGCACGCCATTCCGGATGCCGGGGAAAAAATTCCGCCATAATTCTCTTTCAATGGAAAGAACTTCACCGTATTGCGACATAATTTCCCGAACGCACTGATCGCTGGACTGCGGGGGAAGGTCATGCACGCGTACTTGTATGGCGTTGTCCACCATGTGCACAGGAATTTTGTATTTAATGTTGTCACACTCAACGCTGTGCACCTCGTTGTTAACCGAAGCGAATGCAATTGCATCGCTTTCACGTTTAAACATAATGTACACACAGTTAGACGCCTTGTTGAATTGAATCTCAGTTACATTATTAGCGTCTAGATGCATTCGTTCTTTAAGTAAGATTTCAATTTCATTTGCTGCTGGTCTAACTTTGCAACGCTTGAAATCTATACAAATTGAATTTGGCCTTGTTGGCCAAGTTTCAGGCTTTGTTAAATCGTATTTGACCATTCCGTACACTCTATTGTTCACTGCACTGTATTGTCTTTGTTTCTTTTGCTTCGACCGCAAACGATTTTCGACTTTGTTGGCTGAGATGCGAGCACGAACTCCATATGAGAAATTACAGGAATTACATAACTAAGTGGATTGAAACAGGTTTTTATAATGAATTTTTAAGTCGTTGCAACTTGGAGACTATTAACTATAATTAGAATTGATTTGTAGCTCTTAGAGAAACATGAACTGAAAAAAACAGATCTCAAGTTCTCAAGTTTAGAGTAGCATTGCTTTTCAACTACTGGATTGAATTAATGGTTTGCTAAACTAAATACATGTGCAAAGTTTTACCGAAATTGAAGTATGTTAAGTCCTATGACTTGCTAACCTTTGTTGGAATTGCTTTAGGGCGAACCTAACGACGTGTCGTGAAAATTTTTCGTTTTAAGATACTTTCCTTGATCGGTTTCTTTTTTTCGAAAACCGACTTAAAAAGAAAGGGGATGGTGATTCAGGGAAAAAGGGGATCAAAAGAATTATTCTAATCGTTTAAAAAAGGGCAGAACGGCCAAAATCCTGAAAGTTGAGCTAATAGTAATGGATTCCTCAATATATTTTCACAGACAGCAGGCATTCTTGTAAAGCTTTCAATATGTGTAAGAAATTTAACGGTTATTTGACAAAGTGATCACCAATTCGTCTATAAAGGCGCTATGCGCTGTCCAGTAATCGCTTATAGGTTGCAATATCATACACAAAGTGATTCTTGATTTTTAACTTTTTTTTGTTCGAAATAGCTTTTTGAATAAAAGTTTCAACTAGCTTGAATGTCTGTTCTTTGTGATGTCTTGATGCATTTAAAAACACTTACTTTTTATTTTATAATCTGTTCTTTGTTTGACAAAAGTTGACATACTAAATTCCCATTTTTTCCTAATAATGAAAAATCTAGGCAATACTTTTTTGTGCAATTTAACCTTTCTGTTTTAACAGACTTCGCAGCCGATTCAAAGCGTACAGAACCATTGCATTGCATGGCAATGTTCAATTCAAGTTAGAATTGTAATAAATTAAATTTATGCTATTTTAATTTAATAATATATTCAATGAGGTCCACAGCATTAGCTCTAAGATGTTGAAGGCAGTGCCGTAGTTGTTCAAATTTAATTGGTTAGTCGTTGACTTTGTTGATGGGGCGCCTGGATTTCCGTGGTATAGGGGCGCATTGCAATTGACTGAAGTTAGATTTTTTAACGGGGTTTGCTGTTTCTTCATCTTCGTATTTTTGTATACAACAGTTATATAGTTCTATTATCAGACTTATTTGTTGCGAGCGAGGCGCCGTATTTTCCTCAACAATTCATTTTTAACTCTTTTGTAAGTTTCCTGAAGCTCTACAATTGCCACACAAATCAACCATGAAGACTCATTTGCAACAGACATAAGTGTTATCATAATCTGAATGTTAATGTTTCTAAGTACCCAGGTGTTGAGATTTCCACTTTCTGTATTTATTATTCTTTCAAATAATAGTTCCGATTGTGTGATTTTGAGATAGACTTCAAAATCTACTTCTTCAAAACTGCACAGAAAGAAATTATCAATTTTACAGGTGACATAATTCTTACTAATTTACAGCCAAGCAGATATGTGCTTCTGTGGCTCAGTCGACTATCTGGTGTGCTTTGTGATCTAATGTTTCCGTCTATCATCAAAAACCATTTGAAATTGCATATTGCACCAAATGCATAATACTTGAGAATATTAGATCATGCCTAACGTGCAACCTAAACTGATGTAGAACTCATCGATAAAGTCAAAGACCCCGTGTGTAGTGGAGGTTGTACTGAAACCAATTGCCAATTGCACTAAACCTGTGCTACACTTTTTGCACCGATACCACTTCGCAGTTTGGAAGAAACCTGTAAAATTGAATTGAATCAGATGTAACAAAACCTGTTTTAATCCACCTAGTGGTGTAATGATGCCTTTCTCATATCAATCATACTATCATATATAATACTGTGGTATTCTTCAAAATTATTTTTCTTCGATTCTTAAAAGAATAACCGAAATAGATTTGATTGACTGTCTACTGATAAAAACTATCAATTGGAAAAGATTTGAGGTCGATTTAGAAAACTTTTTACGGTTTTTTGCTCTTTTCAGTGATGGTATAAAATTTTTAACCCACTTTACCCTATATTTCCGGATCCGGAAGTCATCTTGGTTAGGAAATTTATCAGAAATAAAAGAATAAAGAACGCAACAGCTGTTTCAACGAATTGTATTTAGCCATGAACTAACAAGACCTGCAAATTGATTTTGCGTATTTTTGCACTGTCACTTTCAAAAAAAATATTCGTGGAAAATGAAATATTTAACACTTATCACCCTATTATCCCGGAATCCGTTGTAAGATTCAGATAAAATTCAATTGAAATTTAAGTTAAGTTGTTATAATACTTTTCGTTTGAATTGAAATTTATGCAAATTAGCCAAGCAATTATTGTGAAAAATTTGTCAAATATTTTGACACACACCTACACGAACATTTTGCCATCTAGACTAATTCAAATGATATAGGGCAGTTGAACCAATAGTCGTCTCATTAGTCAGGACATCACAGTATTTATCCGATTACTCGGTCTTCAGCACACATATGATGCATTCGGAGGCAATATCTTCGCCAATGCAGCCCTAACAATCAAAATTAGTGTGAAAATCAACTATACTTCTGTTATGAAAACGTGAAAATCGGAGCAGAATGCATATATTTTCATCTTATTCTTTGAACCAATACACAGTAGGGAAAAATGGATCAAAAACGCTACGACTTTTTGGAGGCAGATGACCACAAAGCATTTTTTGGTGTAAAATGGTCAGTAAAATCGATTCTACGTACTTAGATGCTAAATGCTATCATGTTCATTTTACCTCAAGGTCCCTTTTGTCGTCGACTAAAAGGCGCCTTTTACAAATTTCCCCTTTGAGAGAGTAATAAGTTTTGAATCGTGAGTATCTCTTATTGTTTCTAACGTATCAACATAATTTTTACTACATGCCAGAAATATCATCATCAATTTACATACATTTTCAGTTGTATGACATAATCACAAATAATTAAAAATTAAAGTGTTCTGAAATTTTTGGTATAAACGAAAGAAAAGTCATGACGTTTTTCTCGTACCTGTGTAGGTATAAAACGTTAATACTTGATATATTTCGTTCAGCTCAGGTTCAAGTATCAAGAATTCAGTTCGATATTTCATCAATGGCGTTCAGTAATTAATCCTTTCAAAGCAGATCGATTGCGTCATCCTGCTGCTTATCGTTTGTATTCTAACAAAATAAGTGGAAAACGATGGGAAATATTACGCAATATCAGCCCTTCTAATGGATTTAAATATTATCTAAAGGACTATTAGAAATACTTATCTGGTGAAAAACCTATGCAAATCAGAAGTGAATATAACCAGTTTAGTGAAGGTTTACAGTTTAATTGATTCTAATTGATAAATTTTCGCATTTTTTCTCGACTTTTTTATTTGGATTGTGGTAGTGCCACATGTTTTAATGTTCATTATATGTGCATTAATATAAATTTCAAAATTTTTCGTATTGAATAAAAAAGTTGAACGTATACGTCCTCCTTTTTTATCATGAAGAACTATATAAATTATTTCATAATATTGAATTCTCCCGGATGAGATTGTATTTTTTTTGTCATTCTATTTTTAGCCTTTGTTCGCGGTGTTTTCAGTAATGTCAGAGCAGATCAATAACTGATTATGTTTTTCAATTTTGTTTTTGTTATTTGGCAGTAAAATTAAACTGAGAATAAGTTTTGTTGTCAACTAGAGAAATTCCATATCTCTTTTCGATTTCAGTATGTTGTTCGATATTATAGGAATATTTATCTGCTTTCGATTTTGATTTTTTAACTTTTTAGGCGACCAATACTAAGCAAATTGAGTAACCGATAAATACGAATATCACATCAAATTCAGAATAAAATGTTTATTTTAGCGCTTAGTGGATAGCTTTTTAAGAAAATAAATTCCATTTATTTCTACAATATTAAAAATTTCCTAACTATTTCCCACTAATGTCACGAAATAGTAACAGAAACAGATACTAAGAGTGGGAGGAAAGTGCGGTGCTATCTCTGTTGTACTAGTACAGGTGAATCATTTTACATCTTACAGATAACTCATTTTGATAAGTTACATTTAAATAAATGGTAGATTGGAATGTTTATATTTACATTAGAGTGACTATAATCAGAGTGGCGACAGCTGTTCGTTTGGAATGACAGCTCCCAGTTCCAAACGAGCAAACGACCTGTCAATTCAATGTAAAGCTAATGGAATGTTTTGAATTGTTGCCAAAATTACGGATGAGATGTCGTCACTCTGGTTATAGGCACTCTAATTTACATATATTCTTAAACTTTCAGCTACGTTTAGTTTCCATCGGTTAGATGTTTAACATATAATTTTAATGGAATGATAACTTTATCTAATTTCTCCGAAGTGCACTTTGTTTATATGATCCGGATTTTTTCAAAGTATCTCTATGGTCTTATGTAGATCCTAGTATTATTCTTACGGAATACCAAATCCAGACCAAAACTTTTTAGTTTTGTTTTGGGCAGATGTTTAATGTCATGGCTGAAATCTATTAAAACTATTTTTAATTTTTCTGATGGTTGGGTTGAAGTAGGAAGTGATTGTTTTTCAACAGTATTTCTTTTTATCAAAATTTTTTTGAATTAATTGCTTCGAATATTAATTGAGCTTTCCAATATCGAGAATGTATTTTTTCTCGTTTCTTACCGCATTTTCTCCATGAGCTAGGTTATGCATTCAATGAATCATGGTGAAAAGCTGCCATTTTATGCTGATGAGAAAGATTAGAAGTATAACGTATAATACTTTCCGTATTAGTTAGCTTTCTATATATAAAAAAGGATAAGTTTTCCGTCTTCCTTGTGATGAAAATGGCAAAGAAGTCTGCTGGTATTTGCTTCTTCACAAGTGAATTTAATGCTTTTGTTCATGTTATCGAACGGTGAACTACCTCACTATGTATTGAGTAGGTCTTTAATCAAAATGATAAAATTTCATAAAGTCTCATCTCAGAAGCATATAAGAAATTGGAAAATACTAATGAAACCCCCATCAGTTGAATTCATGTGGTAATTAATTCCACTATACAAGGCTGAGTTTTAAGAAAAGATGCCAGTATTTATATTAATTCATCTCGTTCAAAATTATTGAAATTCATCATTTCTTATTCAAAACCTCATTACTGTCCAATTTTTCAATAAAGACAACTTAAAACTATTAAAAGTTGTTAATGAAGATTACAAACAGTTATAAATGCTAATATATTTTATGTTTGAATATAATAGCTGTTAGAAAAATTGTTGTTAAGGCAGCACTGCTCAAAGCTGACTTGTGCATTGCTTCCTCCCGAGATTCTATTTATAGAACTCACAAACAAAGAAATAATTTGCGCTCCATTTATGCTTTCGAAAGCTTTGTAGTATTAGGTAAAAAAATTCGTTCTGCACCCTGATGTCAATCCTGAGGCACTCCTTACTTATGCTATATATTTAGCTTGAAAATATATAATGATTTGCGCCTCAGTAGAATTATATACAGTATTTAAAAAGATTTCCACCATACGCCCGGAATAAGTTTTAAGAGCACCCTTTTTAATTCTCCTACCGTGATTCTGCGCCCTTAAAACATTCCTAAGGCATCCTTCCAAATTAGGCGTACAAGATTTTTTTTTGCTTGAAAATAGATAGTGATTTGCGCCCTCAGTTGGATCATTTGATGTATTTTAAAATACTCCCACACTGCACCCTGGAATCATTCCTAAAGCGTCCTTCCAAATTATCTTTACAAGATCTTATTTATTTAGCGTGAAAACAAATAAAAACTTGCGCCCTCACTAGGATTATTTAATGTATTTAAAAATACTTTCATCCTTCTGTATTAAACTTGAAAATAAGTAATAAGTTGCGCCCTCAGTTGGATCAATTAATGTTTTCAAAAATACTTTCATTCTGCGCCCTGTAATCTATTGTATAGGTCGCCCTTTTCTAATTTCCTGCGCCCTGGAACTATTACTAACTACTTCCAAATTATCCTTCGATATGTTATTTTTTAGCTTGAAAATAAGTAATAATTTGTGCCCCCTTCTTACGATTATTTAATGTATTTAAACTACTTTCATCCTGCGCCCTGGAATTAATTATATGGGCGCCTTTTTCAATTCTCTTACCGTGATTTTGCGCCCTAGAATCATTCCTAGTGCGCCCTTCCAAATTGTCCTTACAAGATGTTATTTATTAACCTTGAAAAGAAATAAAATCTTTCGCCCTCACTGGGATCATTTTATGTATTCAAAAATACTCTCATTATGCGCCCTAAATCTATTTCCATTTTCCTCCCGTGATTCTGTGCCCTGGAACTATTCCTAAGGCGCCCATCCAAATTATCCTTACAAGATTTTTTTTTAGCTGGAAAATAAGTTATAATTTGCCCCCTCACTACAATTATGTAATGTATTTAAAATACTTTAATCCTGCGCCCTGGAATTAATGATATGGGCTCCCTTTTCAATTCTCTTACCGTGATTCTGCGCCCTAGAATAATTCCTATTGCGCTCTTCCAAATTATCATTACAAGATGTTATTTATTTGGATTGAAGATTACTTTCATCCTGCGTCCTGGAAGCAATTATGTGGGCGCCTTTTCCAATTCTCCTACCGTGAGTCTGCGCCCTGGAATCATTCCCAAAACGCCCTTCCAAATTATCCATACAAGATGTTATTTATTTAGATTGAAAATAAATATTGATTTGCGCCCTCAGAAGGATATTTTACTATAATCAAGATTACTTTCATCCTGCGCCCTGGAAGCAATTATGTGGGCGCCTTTTTCAATTCTCCTATCGTGAGTCTGCGCCCTGGAATAATTTCCAAGGCACCCTTTACAAATTATCCATACAAGGTGTTATTTATTTAGATTGAAAATAAATGATGATTTGCGCCCTCAGAAGGATATTTTACTATAATCAAATTTACTTTCATCCTGCGCCCTGGAAGCAATTATGTGGGCACCTTTTACAATTCTCCTACCGTGAGTCTGCGCCCTGGAATAATTTCCAAGGCACCCTTTACAAATTATCCATACAAGGTGTAGGTTATTAAGATTGAAAATAAATATTGATTTGCGCCCTCAGAAGGATATTTTACTATAATCAAGATTACTTTCATCCTGCGCCCTGGAAGCAATTATGTGGGCGCCTTTTCTAGTTCTCCTACCGTGAGTCTGCGCCCTGGAATCATTTCTAAGGCGCCCTTCCAAATTATCCATACAAGATATTATTTATTTAGATTGAAAATAAATATTGATTTGCGCCCTCAGAAGGATATTTTACTATAATCAAGATTACTTTCATCCTGCGCCCTGGAAGCAATTATGTGGGCGCCTTTTTCAATTCTCCTACCGTGAGTCTGCGCCCTGGAATAATTTCCAAGGCACTCTTTGCAAATTATCCATACAAGGTGTTATTTATTTAGATTGAAAATAAATATTGATTTGCGCCATCAAAAGGATATTTTACTATAATCAAGATTACTTTCAAACTGCGCCCTGGATGCAATTATGTGGGCGCCTTTTTCAATTCTCCTATCGTGAGTCTGCGCCCTGGAATAATTTCCAAGGCACCCTTTACAAATTATCCATACAAGGTGTTATTTATTTAGATTGAAAATAAATGATGATTTGCGCCCTCAGAAGGATATTTTACTATAATCAAATTTACTTTCATCCTGCGCCCTGGAAGCAATTATGTGGGCACCTTTTACAATTCTCCTACCGTGAGTCTGCGCCCTGGAATAATTTCCAAGGCACCCTTTACAAATTATCCATACAAGGTGTAGGTTATTAAGATTGAAAATAAATATTGATTTGCGCCCTCAGAAGGATATTTTACTATAATCAAGATTACTTTCATCCTGCGCCCTGGAAGCAATTATGTGGGCGCCTTTTCTAGTTCTCCTACCGTGAGTCTGCGCCCTGGAATCATTTCTAAGGCGCCCTTCCAAATTATCCATACAAGATATTATTTATTTAGATTGAAAATAAATATTGATTTGCGCCCTCAGAAGGATATTTTACTATAATCAAATTTACTTTCATCCTGCGCCCTGGAAGCAATTATGTGGGCGCCTTTTTCTATTCTCCTACCGTGAGTCTGCGCCCTGGAATAATTTCCAAGACACCGTTTACAAATTATCCATACAAGGTGTTATTTATTTAGATTGAAAATAAATATTGATTTGCGCCCTCAGAAGGATATTTCACTATAATCAAGATTACTTTCACCCTGCGCCCAGGGAGCAATCACCTTTTTCAATTGTATTATTATTTCTTTTTCTCCCTTCAGGTTACTTGAATCAGTCATTATCAAAATTTCCAAAAAAAAAATTTTCGGTTGCAGTTTCAAGAGCTGGTTAGTCACTGACTAACTGTGACTAACCGCAACTACAGCACTGGTTGAAGGCCTGAATTGTAGCTCTTATTAACTAATAAAAATATAACATTCCAACATCAGTGTGACTTTTGTCAAGATCATTGCCGCAATGCAACGCAATGCATCCAGTATCCGTTAGCTGAATGTCTTGAGATTCTATTGAAGCTTGAATTATACTCAGTTTGCTTAATTCTAGTAATAGTACCGTCACTGTTTGTTTGCTAGCACCGACTGATTCCAATTACTTGATTGGCCCAGCTACCAGTGGACCACCGACCCAGTTGTCATGCAATCAAACGACTGTACTGAGAATTATAAACGTTGACTAATTTCGTTCGACAATAGGTCGTGAAATATCCGCCGTCCTGTGAAACAGAATCATTTACTGACCGACTGGTTTTCCTAATCAAAAAAACCAACCATAGTGTTTCGGTTAAAACGTGATAAGCCGCAAAACAAAACCTACGATCCGTAGAGGAACGCAACCGGTCAGTGTAATTTTTTTTTAATAAATTGATCTAGGTCGTATAGTTGTGAAAATATATTTGTTAGTTGATCCGAATTATTGTGTACGAAAATCGTGACAGCTACCAAGTTCCAGCTGGGTTTTAGTTGTATTTTAAATTCGCATTTTTCTGACCCTTCCCCGGGTAAAGAAACTCCGAGTAACGGGCGGTCTGGCGGTGGGAAACTTTGCGTCAACTAGCATCGTTCGGAATGAGTAGATCGACACAATGCGGCACTCAGACGGAAGCCCACGGCTTGGGGGTCCATCGACTTGCTAATTAGTTAGATCGCTATCGCACGATTTCGCGTTTTGCATCGGGGCACTAGCGCGTGCGTGAAATTATAGACAATACCTAAGGGTTTGAACAAGCGAGTTACTAATTTCTGACCCCTGCCGGCGTCCGAGACTCTGTTTTCGTCGAGAGGCGCACGATAGCTCCGAAAAGGGGTGATGTTCGTCGTGCGACTATTCTGTAACGATGATGAACGATTACAGCGAATTTAGTAGGAACTTAATCTCTGCTGGAGCATCGACGACTGTTTCCAATAGAAGGAAATATCAAATTGATGAAGCGGAGCACTGGATCCTACGCAGCAATTAGAGCGGAAATCATTGTGAATTGCATTTTGTTTGGCGGGTTGTTGTTCATTTGTGTTCAGAGTAGCGCAGTAACAGAAACTCTTTTCGAAGAAGATTAAATCTTGGTGCCCTTATATTTGACATGAGTCAAATGATGCTGCAAATTACCCGAAGGTACGAGCACACTATTCGAGTGTTGCCGTTGCCCAAATCGCTGCATGAAGGTCAACCAAAGCTTCATTTTTTTTTTTTTTTTTTTTTTTTTTTTTAAATAACTATTTATTGGAATATGAGTTAAAATTAAATTATTAAGATTTAAATTGGGTGTTCAGCCACAAGTGGTGACTTTTCAGCCCTGTTATATATATATATATATATATATATATATATATGATTTGGTTATTACCATGAAGACATCATTTGCTTCCGCAATTCTGAGATTTTTGTGTAGGGAAAATTCTAAACCTACTTGTATTGTGTAATGGGGAAAAGGAACTTATATACTAACTTACTAACTAATACAGAGAGCGAATCGATTCAATTGAAGATTGCATCGATTTTTGTCGGAATTTGCTTATAATATTATGTGACATTACATCTAATGGTTCTATATTTGTGAGTCTGTGTAACTCATTTGTACTAAACCAGGGAGGACGCTTCAGAATCATTTTCAGAATTTTATTCTGAATCCTTTGAAGCGTTTTCTTCCTGGTGGAACAACAGCTTGACCAAATTGGTACCGCATAAAGCATGGCTGGTCTGAAAATTTGTTTATAAATTAACAATTTGTTTTTTAGACAGAGCTTAGAATTTCTGTTTATAAGAGGATATAAACATTTAATATATTTATTACACTTTGCCTGGATTCCTTCAATGTGATCCTTGAAAGTGAGTTTTTTGTCATACGTTAAACCTAAGTATTTAGCTTGATCAGACCATGTCAATTCCAAGCCATTCAATTTGAGAATGTGATTATTGTTTGGTTTAAGAAAAGAAGCTCTTGGCTTGTGAGGAAAGATAATTAATTGCGTTTTTGCTGCATTTGGTTTAATTTTCCATTTTGACAGATAATCACTGAAAATATTTAAACTTCTTTGTAGGCGACTGCAGATCACTCTTAGATTTCTACCTGTGGCTAACAGACTTGTGTCGTCACAGAATAGCGATTTCTGACAACCAACGGGTAGATTTGGAAGATCAGAAGTGAAAATATTATACAAGATTGGAGCTACACTCGAACCCTGTGGAACACCGGCTCGTACGGGTAGCAATTCAGATTTACAATTCTGATAGCTAACCTGAAGAGTACGATCAGTTAAATAATTTTGAACCATTTTGATCAAATAAATAGGAAACTGGAAATCAGACATTTTTGCTATTAAACCTTTGTGCCAAACACTGTCGAATGCTTTTTCTATGTCTAGAAGAGCAACTCCAGTGGATAACCCAGAAGATTTATTTGATTTTATCATGTTCGTTACTCTGACAAGTTGATGAGTAGTTGAATGTTCATGACGAAATCCAAACTGCTCTGGTAAAAAAATTGAATTCTCATTTATATGAGTCATCATTCTTAACAAGATAATTTTTTCAAAAAGTTTACTGATAGAAGAAAGTAAGCTAATTGGGCGATAACTTGATGTTTCTGCTGGGTTTTTATCAGGTTTTAGGATAGGAATTACTTTAGCGTTTTTCCATCTTTTTGGGAAGTAAGCTAATGAAAAACACTTGTTGAAAATTTTAACCAGGAGTCTCAAGGCAACATCGGGAAGATTTTTAATAAGAATATTAAAAATTCCATCATTACCAGGAGCCTTCATGTTTTTAAGTTTTCTAATAATTGATTTAATTTCATCAAAATTCGTCTCAATAATGTCATCATGTGATAACACTTGGGTTGTAATATGATCATATTTCAGTGAGACTTCATTTTCAATAGGACTCACAACGTTCAAATGAAAATTGTGGACACTCTCGAACTGCTGAGCAAGTTTTTGAGCTTTTTCGCCATTTGTAAGAAGTATTTGATTTCCTTCCTTGAGAGCAGGAATAGGTTTCTGAGGTTTCTTAAGAACCTTAGAAAGTTTCCAGAAAGGTTTAGAATATGGTTTAATTTGTTCAACTTCTTTAGCGAAATTTTCATTTCGCAAAAGAGTAAATCTATGTTTAATTTCTTTTTGTAAATCCTTAACTATGTTTTTCATAGCAGGATCACGAGAACGTTGATATTGTCGTCGACGAACATTCTTCAACCGAATGAGCAGTTGAAGATTGTCATCGATGATAGGAGAATTTAATTTAGTTTGAGCTTTGGGAACTGAAAGATTTCTAGCTTCGATAATATAATGATTCAAATTATCAATTGCTGTGTCGATATCCGCAGAATTTTCTAAAATAGTTTCATGATCCACATGATTTTCAATGTGAGATCTGTAATCCAACCAATTTGCTCTATGATAGTTGAAAATAGAACTAATTTGATTAATTATAGCTTCGTTGGAAAGTCTGAATGTTACAGGAAGATGATCTGAGTCAAAATCAGCATGAGTAATCGGTTCACTACAAATGTGACTTTGATCTGTTAGAACCAGATCAATTGTAGACGGGTTTTTCACGGAAGAGAAACAAGTAGGATTACTGGGATGAAGAACTGTAAAGTAACCAGCTGAGAGTTGATTATGAAGTATTTTACCATTACTGTTATTTTGCCTACAATTCCACTGGACATGCTTAGCATTTAAGTCCCCTATTACGAAAAATTTCGATCGATATCTTGTAAGTTTTTGCAAATCGCCTTTAAAGAAATTTAATTGTTCGCCGGTGCATTGGAATGGCAAATATGCTCCAGCGATGAAATAAATTCCATGAATGGTTTCAACTTCGATTCCCAAGCTTTCAATAACTTTAGTATTGAAAGAAGGTAAAATTCGATGTTTAATTTGCCGTTGGACAAAAATGGCAACTCCACCACCAATTCCAGTAAACCTGTCAAATCGATGAACCACATAATGTGGATTACTTTTCAATTTTACATTTGGTTTAAGAAAAGTTTCTGTCACAATGGCAATATGAATTTTGTGAACTTTGAGAAAATTATAAAATTCATCTTCACTCGATTTCAAAGATCGAGCATTCCAATTTAAAATATTCAAATAATTATTTAACATCACTGTTAAATTTTAAATTCATTATAATATTATTTGCAAATTTCCATCCGATTTGAAATGCTTCAAAAAGTGATGAAGTCGAATTCATTTGGATGATCATTTGAAAAAGTTGATCTTGTAGGTAGATCATTTTATTTTCAGTTATATCGCCTAAATCGACTTCATTTAAAGAAGCGAATGGCATTGAAGGAATATTTATAGGTAGACTGCCATTAGAAGAAGATGATTTGGCCGGTCTACCTATTAATAAATTGTTTTCGTTAGAAGAAGAACTGCAAGGCGGTCCTGTGTTTTGATTATTTACATTAGAAGAAATAGGAGATAGATTTCTACCTAATATACCAGCATAACTGACATTAGAAGAAGATGATGACGAGGTCGATCTACCTGTCAATAAATTGTTTTCGTTAGAAGACGAATTGGCAGGTGCCTTAGAAGAATTTTCAGGTATGTTCTGTAAATTTAAGGTCGTTGATTTGACTTGTTGTCTAAGCGAACGAGCGTTTAAAATTTTTTCCCTGACAGGACATTTCAAATAATTGGATTTATGATTTCCATTGCAATTTGAACATGAAAATTTATCAGTGGTTTCATTCATTGGACAAGCGTCTTTCGAATGCGATTTACCACAATTCAAACACCGTATATCCATATGACAATTTTTGGTTCCATGACCGAAGCCTTGGCAACGACGACATTGCGTTAAGTTAGCAATACGATTATGCCGTTTATAATGTTCCCAATGAATTTTAATGTGGGAAATGAAACGTACTTTTTCTAAAGTTTTCAAATTGTTTACATCACTTCGATTGAAGTGTATTAGGTAAAGTTCATGGGAAATTCCAGAGCGTGGTTTAGAACTACCATTCGCTCTTTTTTTTCATAAGTATAACTTGGGAAGGGGCAAAACCAAGCAATTCTTTTATTTCATTTTGAATTTCATCAATACTTTGATCATTTGATAAGCCTTTCAAGACAGCCTTGAAGGGTCTGTCTGATTTTATATCATATGAATAAAATTTATGAAGTTTTTCGGACAAATATCGAATAAGACGTTCGTAATCTTCCAATCCATCCACCAAGACTCGACATTCTCCTCTTCGTCCGATTTGAAATGAGACTTTTACTTCCGAGAGAAAAGTAGAAAGCTCAGTACGGAATGCTTTGAAGTCGGAAATCATCACCGTCACTGGTGGCATAGATTGATGTTTCTTCCCAGAACGACAAGCGTCCATTTTGGGAATTTTTGAAGAATTTTCTTCTATGTCGCTACAATCGGATTCAGGAAGAATCTCGTAAATATTGTTAGACGGCATAGGATCAACGGAAGGGAAATCCGTCCGTTGTCTTTTATTTTTACATTCAGATTCTATAAGATCGTGAATGTTATTAGAAAAATGTTGAATAACGGATTGTGATTTATTCCGTATTGAATTATTTTTAGCCTTAGGCTTGTTGCCTTTCCGGTTGGACGCAGGCATTTTTGAAATTAATGAAATTTTAAATTAAATTAACTAGGCTAAATTAGTCTTCGATTAGACTCCTAGCTAGCCTTAAAAAAGGCTGATTAATTTCTTAGTCACTCTAATATCACTCTTTGTATCACTTAGTCACTCTAATATCACTCTTTGTATCACTTAGTTAGTGATTCAGGTAGCCTTGAAAAAGACTGAAGCCTTGAATCAATGAAACTCTAGGTAGCCAGAAAAAAAATTCCAGGAGCCAAGAGCTATACGCGTGCGGTGCGAACGACTGTTCAACACCGACTTCCAAAGCTTCATTATTTCTAATTGGGCACCTTACATAATTCGAGCCTCCGTATTTTTTAATCGTCCATAGGTCGCGATGGCTTTTTGGCTAGTCTCTTGGTACCCTTTATTAGAGTTAAATTGATCTATACAGACGGAAATATTTTGTTCGATTTTTTTTTAAATTCCATTGAAAAAAAGTACAAACAGGCCATCATGAGCAGTAGTTATACTATTCTATAATAAGCGACCAGAAGACGCTAATACGATAATTAAACCGTTCATCATTGCATCCGTCAACTCGTGTCTGTCTCTGATGTGTGAGGTAAGTGTTTGAAACCCTTAAGCTGTCATTCTCAGTTAGTCTCAAGCATTTGCTACGGCTTTGATCTGCTCTATTGGCCGTTTCCGTAAGGTTGCCGACTAGTCGATTGATTGATTCATCGACGCAACGTAAGAGTTATAGTCCGTTTATAGGAGGAACGATTGCAGCTACGTACTGACTTTACAATTGAAACACTCATCAATTTTACGGCCTGGTGTCGATTGGCAGTTAGAATGAAATAATTAGTATGTAAATTAGTTTCAAGTGCGTGTATTGATTGAACAGCGATTAGCTTTAGGAGCGATTTTAGTTTGTTGCAGCTCACGGCACACTCAACGACAACCGTGTCCATATTCCGGCTCCCCGCCGCTGTGGCCCCCCTCGTGGGAAAATCATTAAGATACTATCAGCGGAATGAAAGGAGAATGCACTGTTTTAATGGGATCAGTGATAGGTTAATCATCGTCAGGCTCTCGGGATAGTGATTGTTTCTTTGTTGCATCCGTTATGGGATGATTCGAAGCTCGACTACTGCCGGTTCGGAAAGGTTATTCGGAGTTATGCGATGGAAACTACAATTGAACTCATGCCAGCATTGAATCCGTCAGGACCTTTGTTTGCCTGGTGATTGAATGGTGCATAAATTATTAAACTGAAGTTGATCCGCCAAAGCGAAGGGTTGTTGTGACACATGCTGATGGCAGTTTATACGGCAATAATTCGTCATTTTTCCAATTGCAATGACAATCGGCTCATAAATTGTCAACCGATGACTCATTTATCACGATGGCTACTCTGAATTCCGTTCCACGGATTAAATGGCAGTTGGTGGTGAGCATTGCTTTCGAATAAACAGCCATACAAAAGTAAGCAAAATTGTTAAATAAAATTGTTGTATTTGTGCTTTTTTGCATGGCCTGTTTGGCTTTTTCAAGACGTCACAACAGTAATGCCGTTTTTAATTGAAAAACACTGGTGACGAGGATTGCTCTGGTTTTGCACTCTCAAGCAGCAATGCAATATTTTGGCGGTGTTTTTTTTTTAAAAAAAACCTCCCAGTTAACTAAAATCTTGAATAAAAGGTAATGGCTTTGGCTGTAGCTTACAAAGTTCATGAATAGCAGCTTGTTTACAAGTAATTATTAACATTCACACGCCGCAACTGAACGAAAGCAGCTAGTAACATAAATTGTTCAACATTTATGTTGCACTGAAAGGCCGAAATCAGCATTTTGGCGAAAAAATAAGCTGATTTTAGTTAGTTATTTTTTGAGACAACTAAAAAAATCTTACACAGAAAAAAATTATGAATTTTACTGGTGACAGAATCCTACAAACGATACAATTCACAACTACTTAATTTTTCAAATGACGTATTATTTCACTCGCACAGAATTTTTCCACGCTCCGAGTGTAATTTTCACTCGGCTAGCCAGTGCCGCTGTTTGGATTTATATGTATCAATTATTCAATGAACAGATATGAGCACTGTGGTTCAGGCGGGTAACCGATGTGCTTGTGATCTAATGTTTCTCGGTTCAAGTCGCGCTGCTGCTATTGATCTTTTGTTGTTTTTTTTTCATTGGAATCAAGCCATTTAATTTTCAAATCAAACAATTTTACATGTTCTTGAATATAAATTTGTATGAAATATGACGCTCCATTTACGTGCATCTTATAAGATGTAAAATCACAAGACTTTTTCGAACTGTGTATGCAACGCTACATTGAACTTTTGATTAATGCTACACGTAGCGCAATCTCCGCTACAAAACCCCTTATGAATATAACAACCATGAAAACACTAACAGAACTTATTTAAAAGTTACTATTTATGAACCGTTGATGGAGTTCGCAAAGTTCATTGTGAACTATTCCGGTTCGGGAGATCGTGTTGATGGTGTAATCGTCAAACCACACCCCCTCTCATCTGCTTTATTTTCTTAGAGACGCCAGGGCAAATGTCGAATATTTTAAACGTTAGACCCACTGTTGTGTTATTTGAAAAAAAAAAAATGTTTTCTGGAGATTTAAAAAAAAACAAAAACGTACAATTATTTTCTAAACGCAAATATTTTTCGAAGATGGCTCCAGTGGGCTTTATAACTTTCTCCCATCTTGCTAACAGTTTATTAATTTCGCACTAAAGAATTTTCTAGTCGATGGAGCCCAAGCTAGAATCGAACCAATTTTTTATTTGTTCAACTGAAATAAAGCATGTTTCGTCTTCAAGTGGTAGTCGGATGGCATCAAATTTGGGTTCTATACGAGTTTCTTGTCAACTATTTTTCACTATTATCCAAATAGTTTTTTTTATCGCAGCCACAACATGTGGCCGAAAGTCAGAGGCGTTCCGAAAGGAAATTTGGCGCCCAGGGCAAAAAAAGAGATTTGCCGCCTTCATCGTTGGTTTAGTGAGCAAAAAAAAAACAAAACTGAACTCCATCTCCGGAAAGATGACTTGAGCGAACAAAAAAAATAAGGTCCCAAGGATTGGTTTGCCGCTCCCCTAAAAACGTTGCGCCTAGGGCGAGTGCCCAATTCGCCCACCCCCTAGATACGCTCTTACCGAGAGTCGTCGTTAAGAAAATTTACAAACCAGTGCCTGTTTTTGCCATGTACAGAAATGCTATGCATTCACTGTGCAAAACGACTTTCCAGCCGAGTATGTCTGTGATTGTATCTGACAAAAATATGCATTTAATTTTTTCGAAGATGGCTTGACCGATGTTCATTTATATTTAAATGAGTTATTATAACCCTATACACTGCTACTAAATTTTATTCAGATCCGACTTTCAGTTCCTGAACTACAGTGTGAAACGTGCAAAAAAGTGTGCTCACTTTTGTTGGAGATGATTGAAAAAAAATGTATACTCAGGTTCAAATGTAAGGTATTATGAATACAAGCTATTGTATTTTATTGGGATCCGAGTTCCGGTTACGGAATTACAGAGAAACATTTTCCTAATCCTGATCAGTGATTCCTTTTGGTTTGAAAAGCTTGTTGGTTTCAGGTCAAATAAACTAATTTTGACTACTTTCGTCCCCGATTTCCAGAGTACAGAAAGTGTTTTTTGTTTCGTTATTTTTTCAGATTGAAAAAAATGACATGTGAATGCAACTATATAAAGAAGACCGGAAAAAAGTTACCGCAGAGACGGGACTCGAACCCGTAGCTAGCTCCCAACCGGGGAAATTGTTTTGCCAATTAAACTAGCCTGCATATGGAAACACATGAAAAGAAAGCCTAAGGCCACCGCAGCATTCAATTATTTTTCCCGTTAGATACTGATCAAATTTAGAAGTAATATTATATTTGCATGACGTTGTTCTCCATTAATTTATGTTTCTTGTTGTTATCCTTTTACTTGGAGGAGAGGAAATCTATCTAACATAATATAGAGCAGTTGGTTTACTAGTTGGGCTTTTTTCCTTTGATTATTCGGCAATGTTACTTTAGTTTTAGTTATTGGAATTATTTTTATTATTATTTGTTTTTCCGATTTTTTTGTGGCCCGTGTTGGCAGTTCAATACATACGGCGCTTGTCTTACAGTCTGTTACATAAGAACGTGATCATGATTACTCGCGATCGGTAAAGTGGATTGTGTGATTTTTTTCTAACGCAGAGGTTGTAGTGTCCTTTATGCAATGCTATTAATTTATTTGCATGTAAGTCTTTGATCTAATAAAACAATATTCAAAAGTATTTTCGTGTTGAGTTTTTCCATTTTCTCACAACAGTGACCACGCTCTTATGTAATAGACTGTACAAGCCAGTTGTCGCATGTCCCGACCTGAAAGGATTCTTAGTGTAAATAGGATCGTAGTACTAGCCATGCAATGATTAATAGACAACACGGAGAGGTAAACTTCTACCTAACGCAGTTTCTATCTGGCCATGGTTGTTTCCAGAAGTATCTGCATCGGTGTGTATGTTGAAGAAACACCTGAACATGTGATATTCGATTGACCCCGGTTTGCGAAAGTACGTAGGGAAATGCCTGCCCTAAGGGTGGATAATATATCTGAGGAAATGTGTCGTGAAGAAGGCACGTGAAATGCAGTAAACAAAGTGGTAACACAGATACTCTCGAAGTTGCAGCGAATATGGAGAAGGGATCAGCGAGTAAGCGTCGGTTCGAGAGAACTTCCTTCGTCGGTGTAGTCTTGATCCGTCGTCGGGGACAAGATCAGTAGACCACGTCATAGCATCGTAAGGATCGTCGTGAACCCGGGCGCCATCTCCCAACCGGAACCACTGGACCTACCTTGGCATCCTTTCGGTCGGGTCGTATACGGGTATCGAAAACGTCGGTTTCGAGAGAACTTCCAGCGTCGGGAAACTCTCTGTCGCGGTAGGCTAGATCCTTCGGCGGGGACTAGTCGAGTAGCCACCACAACACCGACTTGTGTCGTCGGGGCGCCAGAAGCTATGCTCCAACTGGAATCGCCGGACCGACCTCGGCACTCTCTCGTGTGTCCCGTGTGGTGTAACAGGGGACTCGGTGTCGGGAGAGCCTCTTTCGCCGGGGAACTCTCCGTCGGTGTAGTCTAGATCTTTCATCGGGAATTAGACGAGTAGATCGTGGCGTAGCACCGTTAAGATAGTCAGGGCACCAGTGAATGGGAAGCCATCCTCCAACCGGCATCATTGGATCGACCCAGACATCCTTACGGTCGGGCCGTGGACGGGTATCCAATACGTCGGTTTCGAGAGAACTTCCATCGTCGGGTAACTATCTTTCGGTGTAGGCTAGATCCATCACCGGGGACTAGTCGAGTAGACGCCACAACACCGATTCGAGTTGTCGGGGCATCAGCGAACCGGAAGCCATGCTTCAACCGGAATCGCGGAGCCGACCTCGGCACTCCTTCGGGGGTCCCGAGTGGCGTAAAAGGGGAAACTCTCCGTCGGTGTAGGCTAGATCCATCGTCGGGGATCAGTCGAGTAGTGTGGCGCAACGTAGCGGCATTTGGTCGTCGAGGCGCCCAAGGTGGATCGACATGGATAAAGAGAGAAACAGGCGGAGCTCATTTTCTCCCAAACGAAGAAGTGCAAGAAAATGGTTTCCAAAGGCACAAGCGCAACACACGAATGCAATTCTGGAAGCCATGACAAAATATCTTCAAGGCTTCCTTTTCGATGGAAGCAATCTCTCCGTACTGCTACATTGTTGTTCGAAAATAATCTTTAGTAGCGGTTGAATTGAATGCAAATTTCAATATCAACAATGCTCAATTGAATCTCACGCACCTTCTCCAGATTGAGATGCATTTGCTCCTTAACAAAAATTACATTTCTTGAGCTGAAAATCGAACTTTACCCCGTTTAAAGTCAATAACGATTGTGTTAGGTCAAAGCAGCGACAGTGTCGATGCCCTTCGTTTACTCATTTTAAAATATTCATATACAGTATACGGCATTATTCTATTTGTATGAAGAAGGATATTCACCATCATATATCGATATTAGTGATGGTCGGGTAAGCATTTTTCCAAACCCGAGCCCGACCCGTACCCGATAAAAAAAATAAAAATCTTTACCCGTACCCGAACTTTCAGAGATTCAGAGCAAAATTATTGAGAAAAAACATGAGAAGATATTTTCATAATTTCTTAATCATGGTACCGGCATGGATTTTTATCCGTGTAGAACATAAAATTTAGGCAATCAGAATAATCGACACAAATGTTTCGCTTAAAATTATAAACTGGCTCGTTTAAAATTATAAATTGGCCTTACGACATTTATTTTTTAAATCGATTCATTCGCATCGCATCCATCAAAATTTGTTCTGTGTTTAATAATTTCGAAACACAAACCATTCAGCTACTGTGATGAAATCTGGTGCAGTATCGTACAAACCAAAAACTATTCATACCTTGCCGTGTCAAGTCCCTCTTGCTACACGACCTACTGTAAATATTTAAAAATAATCATGCGAAATTTTAATAGATTAAACAAAGTCTGCCAATTTTCATGGCCTGAAATAACTGAGTAGGTAATGGCAAGCAACTCGTTTTTCTTTTTTTTTTTGCAAATGAATGCTCAAGTGTAAATATTTGACAACCCTCTAGTAAGAAATTTCGTCCAAGGTCCAAAACGTTTGTCTTCTGAATCCTCTCAAAACAGTGTAGTAAATTATCACACACGTACATACTTGGGAAGCCATCGTCTCTAGTTCGCACAACATCAGCAGGTAAACATGCAATCACACTCGCTAAAAGCAGTCTCACTTCCCTCCAACCTACCAAAACTAAAAAGAAAAGAAAACTATGCTTGTGTATGCCCAGTCACTACTAGCCAGCCGAGTGTGTATTAGCATACAAAGTTGAGTGTCGTTTATTGTGCGAATATTTGCATTATTTAATTGCTACTCGTGTCCGCCTCCCAGTGGAGAGGGGAACCATTCACCTTCACCGCCAGAAGTGAGCTTGTTTCGAAGCAAACAAAAAAGTTTGGTGAAACTCTGTTAGGTTCAACATATTTGGATTCTCCTCCAGTTGACCTTTGAAGAAATGGTAGGAACGGATCGTGATATGCAAACACCCATGTTACGAATCTAGTCGTTATCTTAATGCAAATATTTGCATCCGAAATCTGTCGAATGTGATTTCTACCGTACAAAAACAGCATCCTCCACAATCCGATTATGTCATGCAGATTTATTTTCCGATGAAGGAAGCTATAGCGATCTCCGGCAGCTGTCTCCTAGCCTGGCGGACGGAATCATTATGAATCAGCATACATTACGATGCTGATAACTATCACGTCATACTGGCCGAAGTCAGGATTGGCAAAATATTTTTTTTCCATATTAAAAATTCGATCAACGGACCGAAGCAGGAAATTCGAGACCGCAGTATCAAAGATTCAAGTCATATTTACTCCGGCTTAGTCAGCTTAAATCTCATATAGTAGACTTAATGTGAAACGTTTTAGTTAACAGATTGTAGGTCAAATTGATAAGTGATTTTGATGAAGCTTTCAAGGATCAGGATATAGATATTTGGTAAACTGAATATGACTCATGGTGATGCTGAGAACTTCAAAGTGCGGTTCAAATCTTTCAAAATGCACGTGTCATCGTATTTTTTGAAGTTTTTGTTACAACGAACTTTTTTCTTCCGCTCACTTTTCTCCGACAGGGCTAAACTGATGTCCAAAAGCTCACAGTCGTTCAAAAGGTACTTTTGGGTTGTGAATCAAAGTCGAAAAAGAATTTGCTATCACTTCTGGTGCTATAATCGTATAAACGACGTAACTGAAAAATCGCGCTTTTTTATCCGCACATTTTTTTCGGACACATACCAATGATCAAGTTCAAATGAATTATTGCTGATACTTTTGGTTTCGAAAATGTTATCGGATATGGGACGTAGGCACCAAAATCCGCTTTTATGAACTAACAGAATCAATCTGAATGAATTTTTGTGAATTAAAATAAAATCCATTTAAGCTTCAATGAAAGCAAGAATTGAACAAACGTTTGAAGTTTTTGACCACTATTTCTGGTGCTTCCAGTACCGGAAATTAGGACCCGATACAACCAAGTCAAACTAATTTTCGAAGATTTTTTTCGTTTTTTGCATACTTGCTCTTAATCACGCTAATTAGATTTTTAGCACACTTTATGAATTCCGGAACCGGAAGTCGGGTTCGGGTGACATTCAACAGCCTAAGCTAGTGAAAACTGGTTTAGGCATCTCTGTGAGTGCCGTTTTTTAATATGTTTTTGGTACTTTTAGAACCGGGAAATCGGAATCGATATATCGGATGTCGAATTCTTTGATCATAAACTAACAAAACAATTAGAATATAAGAATTATATCGCTAACTCAAAGGACTGTGTTCATTTTTGCCTTTCTCGAATAATCACAGTGAAAACCGGCTTTCGACTCAGTTCGTCGAGATCACAAAATGTCTGTGTGTATGTGACAAATAATGTCACTCGATTTTTTCAGAGATGGCTCAACCGATTTTCACAAACTTAGATTCAAACGAAAGGTCTTATGGTCCCATAGATCACTATCGAATTTTATCTTTATCCGACTTCCGTTTCCGGAATTATAAGGCAATATATGCAAATCTATGAGAAAATACGCAGTCAGTTTTCTCGGATATTGCTTAACCGATTTTTACAAACTAAGGTGCAAATAAAAGGTCTTGTAGTTCTTTAAAAAGTCCCCGAAAAGTTGATCCAGATCCGACTTTCGGTTCCGGTATTACAGCACGATAAGTGAAAATTTTTCAATTACATGAGTATTTTTTACAAATGTGAAGGCGCAAATTTTAATAAAACTCACTGGTAAATTTATCTAGTTTGCAGATCTTGTTAGTTAGTGGATTTATAAATCTACTTTGAGACTACTAGTCCCCGGTTTCTAGTGAGGAAAAGCTCAACGACAATTAAACTGATTTTCACAAACCAGGATTCAAATTAAAGCTCTCAGTGTCTTAAAAGGTTTACACCACTGTAGAAAAAATAAGAGAAGGACTTTTTTGGGGAATTATTTATGGGTTCAAAAAATGAAGTAATCCGAATTTTGTATAAAGCACTTTTTAGTATGTATATTTAAGAACAAGAAAATGATCAGTTTTAAAAATTGAAAAACAAAATGTCGGCTTGACGGCAGGGGGGTTTTTGAAAATTGTGAATTTTTTATGAACAATTTTGTGATGAAAAAATGCGGTTTTATTTTCAAAGGGCTGCCATTTTACAGAAAATCAATTAATTAAAATACCCCTCTGTGTAGATAACTATCGAGAATATTCTGTAAAATTTTTGAATCGATTGGTCAAGATTTACTTGACTTATGTTTCCGGCCGTCAAAATGCAGCACTTTCGCGGAAATGCCGCCAAGCCACCATTTTGTTTTTCAATTTTTAAAACTGATCATTTTTTTGTACTTAAGTATACATATCAAAATGTGCTTTATGCAAAATTCGAATTACTCCATTTTTTGGATCCCAAAATAATTCCCCAAAAAAGTCCTTCTCTTTTTTTTCCACAGTGGCGTAACCCCTTCAAAGATGCTGTGCAATTCCATCCAGATCCGACTTTCAGTTATTAAATTATAGGGCGATGAGTATCAAAACTTTCGAACTGTCATACAAAATGATGCAAAACCCATCAGGTGCTGGTACGGCAGAAGAAAACACCACCGCCTAGCACACACAGCGTGCTTTGTTCAATTTTGTATAGTGTGCAGGGTTGTCACATTTAAATCTATATTAACTTGACACAAATGTTAACAAATTGTAAACGCTATACCCGTCCCCCTTTGATTTTATTCAAATTTGAAAGAAAAAAGGTATAACAGAATCTTCTAGTGATGTTTTTGAAAATGTAAGTAATACGAGAAAGGCATCATTACACCACTAGGTGGATTAAAAAATATATCTAGTTCAAAGGACTTTGTTCATTTTTATATACAAATATCCATGAAATTGATTTTTTACATATGACTCCGTAATTCCAAAACCGAAAGCATTTTCAGAATTAAATATCAATAGCGTTCTATTAGAGTGTAAGGCCATGTTTGTTGAAATCGGTTTAGCCATCTCTGAGAAAAATAAGAGCATATATTTTGCTCACATCACCCTATAATCCCGAAACTGGAAGTCGGATCCGGATAAAATTCAATATCGTTTCATGGGAAAGTAAGACCATTTATATGATTCAAAGTTTGTAAAAATCGGTACAGTCATCTCCGAGAAAATCAAGTGCACATTGTTTGCATAAACAAACAATCATTTAGCAATATCGACGAATTGATTCGAATGGTATACGACACTCCAGACCACGTATGAAAAGTCGGACTTCACAGTGAATTTATATCCACGCACGGAACGACCGAAATTAGCTCTGCGCCTAATTTGTATTCCTGTTTCTGAATTGGTTGATTTTAACAACAAAGTTTCCAAAATAACTATTAAATTAGTTAAAATTGAGAATTTACTTTGCTGAAAAAACTCTTATTTTTAGAGAATGTGTTTAGTTGGCAAATATCCTGGACTCAAACCAGCAATATTTCAATCCAACAAGAAATTCTCATTGACAGCTAATTTTTTTATTAAAATCAGAAAATTTGTCTCTATTTATCTTTTACCATCATTGCTGAAGGACAGCACAAAGAGAACAAAAATGAAATTGGTTTTATTAACAAGTGTATGATGTACTCATGAAAAATGTCAAAGCAAAACAAATCCATTAAAAAGCTAAAAAGGATAGTATTGTTGAACCTGCTTGCAAATTGTTTTGATGTTTTTCGCATGTGTTACGAAATATCCAATAAATAAATTTCTAAACCGATATGTAAAAATGCCGTAAACTCTTATTGGAAAGTGAATAAAAGTAAATACAGAATTTGTACGCATTTGAAGCGAGTTTGTGTAATAATGTTTTTACGTGGGACAGTGAAGTGAGTTTCGAATATTGCACTCTAATTGTATATGTCAAGTAAAGTTTTTGTATATTCCAACCTTCCGGGCTACGCCGTCCGGTGTACTACTTGTATTCGGTTTTTGTTTTCCGAGTGCTCAAAGTTTTCAGTGAGAGAGGCGGTTTCGCGAAGTTTATGTTTCGTTTTCTCCAATTCAACATCGTATTTATACCTGCCAATATAGAAAAGACAACCGCGACTGAAAAATTTTTATCGGTTGTAGTGTGCCATCTAGTGGCTAGTAATCATTACGGTGTTAACGTTTTTTTTGGTGACAGTGCGCCATATAGCTGCAAATTGCAGAAGCCAATTTAACCATTTATGTTGGTTGAAAGCAACGTTTTATTTCTCTAATTCAACTAAAAATTTTGTTAAATGGAAATGAAGTGTGCCATACACAGTTCGGAAAAATCTTGGGATTTTACATCTTATAAGATGCACATAAATGGAGCGTCATATTTCACACAAATTTATATTCAAGAACATGTGAAATTGTCTGATTTGAAAATTACACGGCTTGATTCGAATGAAAAAAAAAAACAAAAGATCAATAGTAGCAGCGCGACGTGAACCGAGAAACATTAGATTACAAGCACATCGGTTACCCGACTGAACCACAGTTCTCATATCTGTTCATTGAATAATTGATACACACTCTTAGAAAAAATGAAATTTACGCTTGACGTAAATACAAGCATGCCGTAATTTCGTCGGCGATGACACAATATTACATCTCCTAACATGTAAAAATAAACTTTGCGTCTGAATCGATGTAAGCTTAAGCTACATTAACTGTGAAGTTACTGATATGACCCATCTGTACATGCTTAGAATTGTGAATGTAAGTGAATCGCGACGCTCCACTTATGTGCATCTATAAAGATGTAAATTGCATATAAATCCAAACAGCGGCACTGGCTAGCCGAGTGTAAATTACACTCGGAGCGTGTAAAATTCTGTGCGAGTGGAATAATACGTCATATGAAAAATTAAGTAGTTGTGAATTGTATCGTTTGTAGGATTCTGTCACCAGTAAAATTCATAATTTTTTTTCTGTGTAGTTCCAAAGGCATGTCCTACATTTTTTGTAAGCTTCAGGAAGCACACATTCTCTAAACTGCGGATGAAATGGTAAATTAGAATGCGTCAATAGTGTACAATATTCGGGACAATGCAGAAACTGATATCATTCAAGTACAAGAAGACAATATGATGGTCAGGGTGGCTCCCGTGTGGAGTTATGAACAATGAAAAAATTGTTTGGAAACTTAATCATTATTTAAGATGGCTGAAATATGTCGATCCCTGAGATATGATAAATCCGGTTTAAGAGTGTGATGTTAGCAATACTTGTATGAAAAACAGCACATCGTTAAAGGATATATTCTGAGACCATCTGCACAAAAAAAGAATCACTAGTCGTCAAAGAATATCATATCATATTTCCTATATATCAAACCTCAGTGTCCAATTTGATTTTTTCGTCATTCATTTCATTCCAATATATCATCTCATATCTTCAACTTTGGAAACATGTTAATAGCTTTTAAATCACTTCGATGAATATGTAGTAACTGATCATATTAAAAGGTTCATATTCATCTTATTACCTTCCGATTACATTATCCCGGATGGTATCAGATGACTATACTTATCATTTTCTGTAACTCCTGTAACTCTCATTGGCCAGTCTCGCATCGATTCCGGTACCATCGAGTCCTATGGAAACCGCTTTTCTTATCGAACCAGCTACTTCCCCACAACCTACAGCAGCGACTTAGTGATTTGTTTGCGTTGATATAACGGCTGATTCGGCAGTCCGCTCTTCAGAATCAGCTTTTGATGCAAATTTTGAAAGCAGTCAAATTCAGCTCAGAAGCAGCAACAAAAAAATTAGTTGGTCATAAAAATTTGCCATCAGCGAAAACATAAGCGGTCAAACCAGATGACGTATACAGACAAACCCCGACTCCTCCTTAACCATCGTCACCCCAACCGAACGGATCTGCAATGCAAAGGCAGTTACAAAAGTCACTTTTCCTGGTTATCGCCGGTTTTGGTTTCGATTGGTTGTTTCAGCATTCATTATCTGAACATCAGTTATGAACGAGCGGAGAGATAGGCGGAGGGAGAACTCAAAATCATTCCATCACCGCTAGTGCTCCGACTGGTTGGTTATCTGGGATCGATTATTACTGCAGCAGAGTGCAATGATGACAATTCCGATAAAAATCTTCGGTTGGTTTTAGAGTTGCATCTTCGGGGTTTTCGAGACTGGCATCAGCGAAAGGCCAAACAAGAATATGAGAGCTTTTGATTGTCCTGATTTTCGGAATGGCGTCGTTGTCGATTTTACTTCAAACAATTAGACAAATTTATTGCAAAAATACCCGTTATCTGCGGCAATAATCGGTAAGAGTACATTATCGGTCCATAGCAGGATTAATTTACCCTATCTTTTAATTGATCGCATGTATCTTGTCGTGACACAGTTCCTCAACATCAGACTGTACAGAGAATAGCAATCCTTTGTAGACGATTACTGATAAGAGATTAATGCTGATCGATGGTTTCGAAAGTACTGGACCACTCCGGCAAATGAAGATCGCATCTTTCGAGATGAAAGGATGAACTCCAATCGAAGTGGTCGTTCGATATGACCTTCCCAATGGCAGTCTGCTTATCTGGCCATCTCTTGGCCGAATGAAGTTAATGCGTATCCACTGTCGATGTCACCGTAAGACCGCGTTTTTACTGGCAGAAGCTGTTGAAACATTAATTGCTCGCCGGTTCATTATGTCAATGTGGAGAATTTGCGAGGATCTGGCGGGCATTCAGGTGCGTGGACGATGGTCCGATGAGGTTGCATAACTCGAATTGATTGGGCGTGTAATGTGATTAAACATTGGGGGTCTTATCGGCAGACGTGGCATTCTCCTGCTGGCTGCGGTCTTGCTAACGGAGTGTCGTATTTTTGTTTTGCGATTTACACAATTCGCATCAGGGTAATTTTCTGCCGTCAACCTGTAACTTTCTGCTGGAAACCTGCGCATTGCCCAACCGGGGTTATTGCACACTACAGACAGGAATTATTATCGTTGCATGTGACAAAGCCATCCTTATGAACTGTGTTGATTAGGATACCTAATGTGTTATTTTCTACGATATAACACATGGGATGAAAAGTTCCGGACCAAACAAAAAGAACACATTTTTTTATTCAAAAATAACTTCATTCGTCAACGTAATCTTCATTAAAAGCAACGCAGTCATTGCAGCGTCGTTCTAACATTTCAGTACAACTTTTCTAGAACGATTTATCTTTTACTTCAGGCCTCAGTTTCAGCTATAACCTCTTTGTTCGTGCGAAATTTCTCACCAGCGAGCATTGTGTTCAGGTCTGCGAACAACCAGTAGTCGTTGGGAGTCAAATTTGGTGAATACGGTGGATGTGGGAGTAATTCGAAGTTTAATTTATGTAGTTTTGGCATTGATTTGATTGACTTGTGATACGGTGCGGCGATGACTTGATGAAACAAATTTTTCTTAGCCATATGCGGTCATTTCTTTGCAAATTTAGCCTTAAAACGTTCCAATAACGCTATATAATCTTCACTGTTATTGGTACTTCCTTTCTCACGATACCGAGGCCATAACTTTTCCAGACAATTGTTGTGATATTAGGTGCTTTGAACGAGGTTCATCAGTTGCTGTCCACTAAGATGACGATCGTTTTGATTCTGGAGTGAAGTGATGAATCCATGTTTCATCCATTGTCACATATCGACGTAAAAGTTCCGGTTTGTTACTTTTAAACATGGCCAAACACTGCTCAGGATCATCAACACGTTCTCGTTTTTGATCTAGATTGAGCAATCGCGCCATCTGATATCTTTACGATGTCAGCTAACTTACGTAACTTCACTTTTCGATCATTATAAACGATTTTGTGGATTTTTTTAATGTTTTCTGGTGTAACCGCTTCATTTGGACGTCCACTGCGTTCTGCATAATCGGTGTCTCTACGACCACATTTGAAGTCAGCAAACCAACATTTTATTGTTGTTTCTGATGGAGCGGAGGCTCCTTAATACTTTTCAAGCAATTGCTTCGCTAGAACGGTATTTTTTCCCATCAAGGAGCAGTACAAAATTAAAACACGAAATTGTTCTAAATTAAGTATTTATAATAAAAAGAATTAGCTTTCACTGTAAAGTCATCGCTCTAATATTGCTAATGAGTTCACACGTTTTTGTTTCGTTCTATTTCGCAATAGGTAGTGTTCTTCGTTCCTTCGTTTCGGGTGAGGAACAAAAACACTATGGATTTTATAATCATCAAATTCTATGTAGTTAGCAGTTTCTACAGTGTTAAATTTATGTAAAAATATTGAGTTGTTCCTGAGATATGGTTGCTCGAAGAGGGACATGTTATTTTCTCAGATGGACACAAACAATATTGTTTGTTTTGTATTTGAGTTCTCTATAGAATGCCGTGTTTGTTTTTTCAAAAAAGTTTTACAAAAACTAGAACAACATTTATATTTTTTTCATCAACATTTAAAAAAAAAGTGGGATATATATTTTTTCATTTTTCTCAATGGCTCTATCTCAGAAACAATTCGAAAATTTTACATGAAATTTATACTGTAGCAGTTTCTAATAAAAACATAAATAAACATAAAAATTGAAGATTAGGAGACCCAAAGGTTTTTTATCCACGCTCAAAATTAAGGGTAGGAAAATAATTCGTTTACAGGAGAAGCACTTCTAACCTAACACAAAGTCATGAGTACAAAAACATAGAAGCAGGATATTGGGTTTTTCATCGAAACAATAGGGCAAAACGCACAACTACAACGAGAAGACATGAAAATTGGTAACTTCTGAGAAAAGCAAGGGGTGCTTGCCATATAACCCATTCCTCCTTACACCCCTAATTTTGTTCCCTACCAACTGTTTGGATAGACACTTTTAAGGAAAATTATTGGACTGTTTCTGCGCAACACTTTAATATAGGATTTGTCATTTTTCGATTATATCTTTTTTTTATTTGCCACAGAGGTTTTAATCTTCGAACCAGGAAAACTTGTTGACCGAGGTTGAGAATCGACCCCAGGTGGTCTGCATGGAAGGCATAACGTTATACCCATTCCCAAAATGATTAAATCAAAGATCTACTTAGAAAGATGTGTATGTAAGACTGTGTATGTTTGCCACAGATTCAGTCATTTCATGAACTACGTTCTTTTCGATTGTGTCATAAGGAGATTTGCATGACCTTTAAGTTTTGTATAATGTGAAAAAAACAGACAAAAATTTTCAAATTTCGGTTTCAAATGACAGTCTAGTCGATTTTGAAAAAAAAAACATGCAAAATGGAATTTTATGACAAAATCTACATGGTTAGAAAGTTTGACTGAAGTCTGAAAGGGTGTTGCCAGTATTTCTTCGAGTTTGCATTAGCATTAGAGATCGCCCATGTGTTACTACTCCGTTATTGACTAGAACCAATTGAGTTTGCATGTTGATCAATACCGACGCCAGCAACGAATGCAGATCTACTTGGGAAGAAATGATTGTTAGTTCAATGCATGTTGCTACTATCAAGCGAGAAATCTTCTGCATTCCCACAAGCATTACAGGGTTGCTTGTCAGTATATTTTTAAGTGTTATTATCATTGGTTTATTGTTCTGGGTAGCCGACTACTGAGTGAAATTGTATCGTGTTTTGTATTAGTATGTGCCTTCAACTAAAATACAATATATGAAACGACTATCTTCGGAAGGTTTGCATTCAGATCATTAATTTAATCCTTTGCGGTCTGTTTTTTATATAGAATATTGGTAGCGTCAATCAATAGTTTTCCTATAAATGCAGCTCTGAATATATTTCTCCTTCTTGAAAGTGTGTTCATATTCAGTAATCGACAACGATCAGTATAAGGTGGGGGTGGAGCATAACGGAGAAACCTAGCTTGTATTAATTCAATTCGGTTAATCCAAACGTCTGCATAAGGACACCATGTTACAGATGAAGTTTCAATGACAGATCGGACAAGGGTGTTGATACAATGATCTAAGGTTCCTTTCTGAGTTTGAATGAAATAACAGAACATTTCGATATACTAAGCGTCAATCGGTTGCGCGTACAGCAGTCGCTGAAAACATCAATTTGTCGTTGTAAGACAGTGCAGTCCTCTTCAGATCTAATGATATGAAATAGCTTCAAATCGTTTGCATAAACAAGCCTACATCCTTTAGGTAAGATGAAACAGATGCCATTATAGAACAAAGAGGATATCATAGGTCCGAGATTGCCACCTTGAGACATAGATTTGATAAACTATTTGATTCACAATTTCCAAGTTTATCAGAAATTGATCGACCAACATGATACGATTTAAGCCAATCGGTGAATTCCATTTTGGTATATATGACCACTATTTCCGGTACTTCTGGAACCGGATACTGGGAACCAGGATAGCTGGAATCGTTTTGTTTAGTTGCCTACTAATAATGACTATCGATTTGTGTAGTTTTCAGGCCAGTTTAAAATTTTTTTTACGTGTTTTGTTTCGCCGGTTTAAGTGCATTTTGTTAATGTGTGATTGGCACATTGTTCTAAGCGTCCTCCCATATTGACCTGCCTGGGCGTGGCCAACTACGTTATTGATCAGTCCATGCTCTAAGTCAGATTGCACGTTGAGCATGATGTACGACTCCCCAAGTATTTGGTTCAATATGCAAATTCCACTGGTTTCTGATCAATTACGGGAAACTCACGGGCGGTCAACTAAGCTAAGCTAAGCTATTGTACGCTGCATTTGATATCTAATCGTTTCAAATTGGTGGTTTGCAAATTTTTTTTACGAAAAAAAACGTTCAACCGAAGTCATCAATCGAAAATTATTTTCAGCAAAACCAAAACAAAAACAATTGAGACGGGCGAAAAGGAAATTAACACCGAATCGACGACAGGATCCGTATTATTTATAATATGCATCGGCAGGGCAAGAGCGCATAAACATGGCATGTTTTGGGGCCAGCTAGCTTGTCATCATCTGTCTTCTGCTGTGTTGCGCCAGTTCCTCTGCCCGTAGCACCACGTGCAAGGAACATCCAAGGGAACCAGATTCGGGTTGTTGTTGTTTTTTTTGTCCATAAATTTATAGCTTTTCAACTGGCAAATTGATTACGTATTTGCTTGCAATTGGTGTGATGGTCCGGCATTGGGGGGAAAGGCTGGAAAGGTCAATTGAGACTGGGCCCTAAAGTGTTGCGTACGTTGCGTATTTTTCTGGGGGAGAACAGACTGGAAAAAAAATCGGGACCATGACGTAAGGACTGCCAACCGATGCTTGCCCTCGTTTCGATGCTTGACGCGCTCGACGATGGCCCTACTCGATTGTGAAGTCATATGTTGTTTCCTGTAAACAGTGCGCACTATTTTGCAAGTAAATGGGTATCGTTATCGTTGAAACTGTAGTGCTGCCAGATTTTAATGTCGTTCAATGGTTCGAGCAGAAACAATTTCCGATCCCCCCCAAATTGCATTCGACTTTTATGAAGATTCTTTCGCGTTAGGCTCATTATATTCTTTGCACGCCTGATTCCGGCTGTGAATTGAATTCATAAAGTGCCAGAACAATTATTGGTTTGTTACGAACTGATGTGTGCTGCAGTGCACGAGGAAACAAGCAAAAAACGAAAATAGTTAAACGGCAAATTCGTTAGACCATGCGTCAGCAGCGAAAATAAGACATTACTCGGAGGCAAACAGAAGCAAAAAAGGAATTCCACACACACATACACACAAACACATCATTGTTCAAATGAACCGCCGTGTCATCGTGCACTGAAGTTGTACTCGAAAGTGTTGAAACCAACGGGGAAGGTGATGAGGCAGCTGGGGTAATTGCTCAAGGTCGTTTCATCTTCATCTTTGGATGGTTGGTTCGAGGATCCCTGTTTGTCGCGCATTGAAGTTTTTTGCTATTATGCTTCGTGCCGGTAAATGTTTTGCTAATTCTGTTTCGCTTAGAAATGCTTCCAGGGAGACTTCAACGCTCCAATAAGCGAGTAACGTTTCGTAGACAGTAAGGATTAGTTTTTTAATGGAATATTTTCTTACGGATTATTCTGAAGCTTCGATTTTGCAATTTGCAGAACAGATCCTTTCAGACGAAAACATCTTATTTCCAGCGGAATTCGAACGACGGCAATCGTGATGTCATCGGGAGTGTTTTGTTTTCGAGTGGTGTTGTGTTTGGACATCTGTTGAAGTGTTCCATTCGTGGTAGCTTGAAAGTGAGATAGGAGTTGTTTTGCATTGCTAAACTTGCCCCACAGCAACAACAGATTTCTTTTTTTTTTGTGGAGTACATGAATGTTCAAACAAATATTTTTTCGAGGCGTTCGAGTTCCGATCAATGCCATTCGGCCAGACCGCTGTATGGAAAACAGAGAACTGAACAACTAGCAAATAAATATGCAACAAAAGACTGCGATTGTGACGATGCTATTCGTGGGTTTTGGTTTATTCCATTAAATATTACCCGGCCGGCTGATAATAAGGGTAAACCAATATCGTAAATTGAAGTTGTGAGAAGTGTTAATGCCAACCGGTAACACGAATCGAAACGCAGTCGGTTATTTTCCATAAATACCAACACGTTCCCCAGCTAGATCCGGCAATTAACAAGAAATGTCTTTCCTTACGCATTGGGCTAGAAATAAATGTGTACCCCCGTTCGAAGCCATGTTCTTGGTACGGATGGTGCGTAGCAAACGCTAAACTGCAATTCTCGCAAGATGCGTGTCGGATGACTAAGTCAAGGCTGCGGGTGGCAAAGCAGCTGTTCCAAACTGGCGCCGTTTGCCTGCTGAGCTGCGCTTCTTACAGTCCTGTTTCGTACCGTACGGTTCGGTGGGTTTAGCAAACCTCACACCTGAAACCGTTCGGACGACTCCACAAAGCGGTACTGCCCTGGTCTGACTGTTTGTGACTTGCGCTCGAAGGTTCATCGCTTGATGCTAAACACGATGCGGTGGCTGCCGCTGCAGCCGAGATTAATTCACACCTACGGCAGAATGGGATGGTTCGTGTTTTGATTATTGTAATTATCGAATCAAACTTGACGGTTTGTTTGGCTTCCGTGGGAGTATTCGTTGGAGAGTGTTAATCCGAAGCTACGCACAACAAATCGGAATGGTATTGACTTAAGATTATGATCATAGATCTGGTTTTAGGTCAATTTAGTTGACACTGAATCAGAATTGTTCATCCATTCTGCGGTAGAATAGTAGTCTTTTGAGACGGTCAACTAATACATATGTTGTTCTGTCAATCAGTTGAAAATAAAATTAGAATAATTCAACGGATAACAATACCTGACTTCATCCGATTAAACGTGGCATGCTACTATTTCATTGACAAGAGCTTCTGTATAGAAACTTCTTCGACTGATTAAGCTGACGTTGAATATTATTGGTTTCAGTTTTGAAAACCAGTGTGATGTCGTACCTTTACTTTGCCTATGGAAGTTGATAGCATTAATTCAATGCCGAATATGTTTAGATCAAAGTTGATGTTATGCAAGTATAGGTAAAAAATTGAAGAAAATAAATATGTAGGGGAGACTGGGGCTGGTCGACCGAGTTTTGTTTCTCCCTACAGAAATACTCATTCTAGTTAGACTTTTTGATAATCGGTTTAGGCTGTAACTTTTGATCACAAACATGAATTTTTTTTAATTCCGGTATAATAATCAGGGAAAATGTTATTAACAATTAAATGAGGAGAAAAAAAATTGCACAGAATTCGGCAAATCTAGTAGACTACCGGCATTTCAATACATGCACACGCCTCCAGCTCAGTCATCGCCGATCAGGAAAAAAAAACGTCCCGGATAGTCCCAGATCGGTCGTCCCGGCATAGTGTGGATAGACCTTAATGTCCCACTATAGATGTCGCTACTGCACATAATGGTCTATTAATAAAAGACACTTTGCCAACCGGCCTCTTCGACCAACCAGCCCCGGTCTTCCCTATTCTACTTAGCAAATATTTCAAAGCAAAACACTTTTTTTTACAAAATAGAGTTCTAATATTCTGTTTCTCTTTCCATTTCAGGTAATTATAATTCATATGAATCAAAACAACGTGAAACAGGATAAGTACAAATTCTCACATTGCAACCAGAAATATTGAATATTAAACATTCTATCAAATTGATGGATGAAATAGCAGAAAAAAAATTGTCAAAAAATCAAATACGAGATTTGACCCAAGAACATTGTCTTGTTGGGTGGAAATGTTTTACCATTTGAAATACTCTAGATGAAATGAAACATAGCTCAGAAAGCAACCCGATTATCTGTGATTTCGGACATGGTCAGACTTTGCACAGCCGCTGTCTGGTTTAATTTTCAGTTTCGTCTCTGAGTCAACGCTCGTTACGCAATCTAGCTATCCAATTCACTTTCAGCTGTAATTTTTTATTTGTGTATTTTGATCTCTCCATTACAATAATCTCGGCTGATCTGTCATAGTGACAGTGTCAATGGTGACCTTGGTACACTATTCAAGACAAATACAAATCGAAGTATTTTTTTTCTCGCAAATTGTTGTTTCTGCTTTCCATTTCCAATATTTTTCTAATCTGTTTATCGTTAGATTTTGACAAAAAGTCAATTTAAGTTCATGTCGATTTTATACGTCATAACAAACCAAATAGGAAATACATCATTGAATATTTTTGGTTTTGGAATTCAATCAGTGCAACTTAATGTGTGATATTAAGAAAAAGACACAAAAATTGCATTATAAATAGTTTAGAAGCAGTTTTTTTGCAAAATAGTTTTCGATTAAAACAGCTTGATAAAAATTAATCAGTTAGGATCCGTTGAATGGTCGGATCAGTGAACCTTTTACGAATGAGTTGTCGAATCAATGAACATTTTACGAATGCCTCTACATACTTCTAAAAAAACCGATGCACATAAATGGAGCGTTGCAATCCACACAAATTTACGTGCAAGAATATGTAATATTATGAGATTGGAAAATTCCATCACATGAAATTCATTGATATAAAACTAAAAAATAAATACTGACAGCGACCACCGCGAATTGAACCAAGAATTATTGGATCACAAAATACGTCCGTTAATTGACTGAGCCACAAAAGCAGTACTGGGCTAGTAAATGGTCCATATTCATACAGTCGCACTTGCTAGCCGAATGCAAATTATCGTCTAAACCAGGCTAATCCAACATTAGATCATGAAATTTTCCATCATTTTGCAAAATTAGGTATTCTTGAAGTGCACCGTTTGAGGGATTAGATCACCTGCTGAACTCAATTTTTTCAGTCTAACGTTCAATAGAGACGATTTTCTGGCCCGAAGAGGAGATTAACGTTGAACCCTCTATAATCGAAACAAACAATAGAGTCATTCTTCAGAAGTCAAAATCTCAAAATCAGATCTGTCAAAATTTCATGACATTCGGTTCATCAGTGTGTTAGTTGTTAGTTCCTTTCAGTGATGTTACTTTTGGAAAATTAGAAACAATGGATGAAAAAGATTTTCTGATGTTGATAAAAACCTTTTTTTAAGGAAAACAAAATACTGCGTTAGCTGCGAAATGGCTTGATGATCTGGACAACCAACAACCATTTTCGACTGGTATGATGAATTTAAACGTGGACGTACACATTCCGATTGTGCACCACACCCTAGTCGTCCAAATGAGGCTGATGTTCTGGAAATCGTCTTTAAAGTTTATTCCATTGTTATGGAAAATCGAAACGTGAAGTTGCAGGAGGTAGCTAACATCGAAAATATATTTAAAAAAAAGTATATTCTCAGTTCTTCATGACCACTTAAAAATTAATAAAATTGTTTGCAAACCTGATCAAAAACTGATCGTTAATCGATGAACTAAATTTCAAATTGCTATCGCATCCACCATACTTGCCAGATTAAGCCTCCAGCAACTATTTTTAGATCTCAGGTTTACATTACTGTGAGATTGAGTCCAATTTAGAAGAATTTTAACATTTTCTGCACAATCTCTCTAAATAAAGGTTTGACACTTTGAACAAACTTCACCCTGTAATTCATGAACTGGAAAACGGTTCGGATTTCAAATATTAGCTTATGAGACTATAAGATCAGTTCAGTCATATCTAAGCAAATCTTCGGTCCAAGAACTGGATAATGGTATAGCCGAAGTCGGTTTGTTTGGCAACCAACCAGCATAGCTTAGCTTAGTTGACCGCCCGTGAGTTTCCAGTGATTGATCAGAAACCAGTTGAAATTGCATATTGAACCAAATGCATGCTACTTGGGGAGTCGTAGATCGAGTTCAACGTGCAACCTAAACTGATGGCCACGCAAATGTAGGTCAATATGGGAAGGAAAGGAATGTTAGTTCAACAATTGTTGCTACTAGTGACCGAGGAATTCTTCGCATCACGACAAGTGTCACAGGAAAGGAGTGGTGTTAGTGGGCGAGGAATTGATCAGGATTTATCTTGGTAGATAATATGATCTACTTATTACTTATAATATTGTCATGTGTTTATTGCTCTGGATAGATATCACTCGATCGTCATCAATCGAACAACAACATCTCACGCAATATGAAGTAAGGTCTGCATCTACATCCTAACCAAAAATATAAAAAAATCCAAATGGATCCTCCTCGCAGTTTAAACTATATTTACATCTATCCTTGTTAAGCACAGTCGCAAAAAAATATCTACACGGTTATAAACTTTACGCGCGTATCTTAAACTTAGCGTTCAACCCGAAGAAAAATTGACCAAACGTTCCCCGAATAAGTCGACGGAGTTTAGTCTAGCCCGATTTTTAGTAAGAAGGAATATAACAAGATTGTAAACAAATAACAAATATCTCTAAGGAACGATCTTACCAGTATCCTGCTTCTCTTATTCGCATGCCTGTAAACAACGCGAGATGACACACCACTACTGAAAAAATAAAATAAACAACCTGCGGATGGGTTTGCTGCAGACCAATTTTTGATTTTCAGCTTGAATCACACGATTTACAGACATTCCATATAAATCTGATAACACGACAATGATATGCAGATGACGCTTCGATCGACTAATGTCGTTTATTTTGAGCGGTGAATTCACAGTTTCCGTCGCTGGAACATATTTCAGTTTCGCGAATCAGCAATATTCAATAAATCACACTTCTCACTAATCAACACGCACTTGCCATAGCTGCACAAGCACTCGAAAAAAACTGTTTCGATCAATCAATACACTATATGATACACATTAAAATTACACTTTTTTGAGGGCAACATTGTATTCCCAGTGGTCCCATCACCTGCTGTTGAATTTTATCTGGATCGAATTTTCGGTTTCGGAGAAACGGGTTAAAAGTGTAATCGATATTCTCAGGAACCGCTGAACCAATTTTCGCAAACTTAAGTTTAAATGAGAGGCTTACCATACCATAAAACTCTATTGAATTTTATAACGATACAATTTTCGGTTTTGCAATTACAAGCTGATGAGCATGAAAATTTTAATTCCTAGAGCGTGTTTCTTTACACTGAAAAGTCGAAAGAGCAGCTTTAATCTCTATGTATTACTCATTTATTATACCAATTTTTATGCTTAGTATACAAATCCAAACGTAGCACAGTGGTGAAAATAGATCGAATTTATTAAAAAATTCCACTGATAGCTGTTTTGGGCCATTTATGGTCAACCAAGACAGTTCAATGTTTTGAATAGTAACTCCACAAATTAGGTGTCAGATAGTTTCCATGATCGCATGGAACGTGCTACATCGTTACACCTCAATTTTCCCTCAAGCTTAATTTGAGGTTGAATTCTGATTTGCAATCCTGAAGCAGATTCAATACGACCTATCAATTGTGCTCCAAATATCGTAAATATTTAAGCAAATGTAAGTTCACACAACGGGAATGACAGTACTAGCCCGTTTAAGGTTCTACTTACAATCGCAGAAAAACAGCCATTGTTGAAAAACGCAAAAGCAGTTCCCTCCGCTATTACTTGATTAATCGTCAAGTAAAAACATCAGTTTATCTAGAATAAATGTACCAAACAAACTGATGTTTTTTTTCTTGACGATTTATCAAGTAATAGCGGAGGGAACTGCTTTTGCGTCCTTCAACAATGGCTGTTTTCCTGAGATATACGTAGATCCTTAACCCGTTTCGCCACAATTTATTTCATAGGTCTTATCTTTAGTTCGATATGATATATCCGGGTGAACTCAATTTAGTCAGATTAACTGATTTAATTATTCTCAAGGTATAAAATTTTCGGATATTAGCATTCGGTAAAACCAGTTGAAAAATCTATAAAACTTTTAACGCGACTTTAGGGCTTAATTAACGGGTTGGAATCGCGAAGTTTGTTTACATTGTGTAAAAAAACGAGAAAAACATGGGGAGTGTTCAAAACAAACAAACCGTCGACTCTCCCAAAAATATTCAAAACTACGGCATTGGGAAATTATACACGAGCTTAAATCACCCGGATATAACCAAACCAACATTCTTAATACTGAGTTTTCACATGCTTTCTCTCGTTTTTTGATTTAAAGCCCACTTTTTGTTTCCCCGCCTCTCCAGTGGATCACCAAGCGATGGTAGAAACACATAAAACCTAAAACTTGTAATTTGCAAGGTTGATCCGGGAAGCAGCTCAAGTGTCTTCCTTGTCACGGTTCCGCGGTATGAGATGATTTCATCGCAAAGGACGAGGAACCGAAACTTTGTTTCATCTGTGCGCAGGTGCGGTGATCGTTTCATGCAAGCATTATTGAAATTTATGGAAATAGATTCCAGGGGGGGCAGACGTCAATCTAATCGTTTGGTGTGTTTATTCATCAACGAGCGTGAATAACACATATCAAGAATATTTTTTTCTTGTGTCCGGGCGATTCGATCGACTATTCGTCCATCAACGATCGACCGGCAGAAGATCGTATCCAGTGTCTGTGCCATGCCGCACCAAGACCTACCGGCCAACGTTCGTTGATCAAGAGTAAGAATTTATGGCCAATGGCATTGAGCCGGGCATGACTGACAGCCGGGGTTGATTCTCCAGCAGCAGCTGCTGCTGCCGCCTGTGTGTTGACCCTTGAGGAGCTGCCGCTTGCACTAAGCTACTGACACTTGTTGAAGTGACAAATCAAGATTGTCTATTTGACACACTTTGGTCATTCGCAGCGTGCAGAAAAGTTGTCGTTTTTGGTAGGATTCTAAGTGAAAGTTGGTCAACTGTTTCTAGCTATTAGTTTTATCATGAAGCTTATTTTTTCAAATCTTCATAGTTTGATCGTCGACCTTCTCCAAAACACCATAAAAATGAAATGAAATTCGAATAATTCCCTTGAAACTAGAAAAGTTGTCATTTCACGCGACACGGATGAATGTGTGTCGTATTCGTATTCGGAGATTGGCCGATCGATTGAATGGACGACCGGTGCGGAGATTGATTGACTGGCCACTGGCTGCTCAAAGCTGAACGCGAAGAACCTCAACCGTAGGTGACTGCAGTCATCCATCGATTCGGGTGTCAGTCAGTTCGTGGTAATATTTTATTCTGCAAAGGTTTTCATTCTGGCGGACGGTTGGATGGTTGAATCATAAATCACCCGGCACCCAACCAGCTTGCTAGTTAGTGTTTTGAAACCGGTTCTTCTGATGCCCATTAGAACAAACATCAATAAGCCTCCCACAGATGGGAGGATTTTGCATGCAAGTGACCAACCGATTGAAGCGCTAATTGAATGTCGCCTATGCTATTTATCGTGTTCTGCGGCAGCATTCTCGAATCGCAGTATTGAGCTGGAAGCGAGGAATCCCATCAGCAGCAGCCGCTGAGGAAGCTAACGATGTGCGAATACGATCTATGCCCCCGCGCTCAATGCGTACTAGCGCCGACCGTTTGATGATTTAGGTGGGAAATTTATCAGGCACTTTGCGCAGAACTTCAATTGGTTACCTCGGAGCCTCAACGTAGAACACGGTCCAACATAATATCTTAATGTTGTTAACGCATGTCAGTCAGGCAGCCGCACACATGATGGGGCTAATTGGGATGCATTAATGCGGATTGATCGAGCTGTTGGACAAATTATTATGGATGATGCGTTCTACTTCGACGCATTGAATGATTGAAAATCTATTGAATTCGATTGATGGCATATTGAAAATCCAATTGAATGTTCAATCAATGTGGAAGTTTCCAGTACTTAACAATAGAGGACGTTGCCACTACGGACAAGAACGTAGGATGCTTTCTTTTGCTATAGATTAAAATCACAGGTTCAATTTGGTTTTATTTCGATTGACTTCTCTTGTGATTTGAACAACGTGGGAAGAAAATCCGTGTTTTACACTTGGGAACATCACGTGAGAAGTGTTATTGTTATAGTTGGAAAATTTCTGTGATAAGTCGTACAACTGTGTAGTCGCTCCGAAACTACACACTTAGAAAAAATGGTATAAATTTACGTCTTTATAGATGCACATGGAAGGAGCGTCGTAATTAACTTAAATTTACAACTCAAAGCATGTAAAGCTAAGTTATATCATTAACTGCACAGTTTAATTATATTCTTCATTTTTCTAAGAGTAAAGGTGAAACGTTTTGAAAGATTGAGGTGAACAGTCGAGTAGGTGGAGGTAGTTAGCATCCTGTTTCTAACGTATAGTAAATTCAGAATTTACTCTAGTTCTTGATAAATTTCGTTCGAGTCTGTATGTCTGTTTTTTGTGGTTGCTCCAAACTTTGAGGCTGCCTTTGTTTGAACTCTTGAAATAGTTTCGGAAATCCGCGTAAAAAACCGCAAAACTATAGAAAAAAAACCTGTTTTATTCCACCTAGTGGTGTAACGATGCCTTTCTCATATCAATCATACTATCATATATAACACTGTGGTATTCTTTAAAATAATTTGCTTCGATTCTTAAAAGAATAATCAGAATCGGTTTGTTTGACCGTCTACTGATGAAAACTATCAATTGGAAAAGATTTGAGGTCGATTTAGAAATTTTTTAAAGGTTTTTCTCCATTTTAAGTGATGGTATACAATTTTTAACCCACTTTACCCTATATTTCCGGATCCGGAAGTCGGATTCGCATGAAATTCAGGAATTACATATGGGACCACAGGACCTTTCATTTGAACCTAAGTTTGTGAAAATTGGTTCAGCCATCTCTGAAAAAAGTTAGTGCACTTATTTTCACAATTTTTTTGCACATTTTACCCCATAATTCCGGAACCGAAAGTCGGATCCAAATGATATTCAGGAATTTTGTATGGGACCACAAGACCTTTCATTTGAATCTAAGTTTGTGAAATTCGGTTCAGCCATCTCCGAGAAAAGTGAGTGCCATTTTTTTTCACATTTTTAATACATTATTTCCCCCTTTTTGGTGCATATCACCCTGTAGCTCCGGAACCGGAAGTCGGATCCAAATGAAATTCAGAAACTTTGCATGAGACCGTGAGACCTTTCATTTGAATCTAAGTTTGTGAAAATCTGTTCAGCCATCTCCGAGTAAAAAGGTTGACATTATTTTCACATTTTTGGTGCATATCACCCTGTAGCTTCGGAACCGGAAGTCGGATCCAAATGAAATTCAGGAACTTTGCATGAGACCGTGAGACCTTTCATTTGCATCTAAGTTTGTGAAAATCTGTTCAGCCATCTCCGAGTAAAAAGGTTGACATTATTTTCACATTTTTGGTGCATATCACCCTGTAGCTCCGGAACCGGAAGTCGGATCCAAATGAAATTCAGGAACTTTGTATAAGACCGTGAGACCTTTCATTTGAATCTAAGTTTGTGAAAATCGGTTAAGCCATCTCCGAGAAAATTGAGTGACAATATTTGTCACACACACACACAGACATTTGCTCAGTTCGTCGAGCTGAGTCGAATGGTATATGACATTCGTTCTTCCGGGCCTCGGTTTTGCAGTGATTTTATAGCCTTCCTATATGGGAAAGGCAAAAATTGTTGCCAAATGTCTTCAAAAATTCATGAAACACCGATATCTGGTGATACCTCGAAGAAAAATTTGTTTGAAGAAAATCGAAGCATGACTTTGAAAATTCGCATAACAACCTAGTAACCTAGGGACCATCACAAATCACGTACACCAAAATTTGGAACATAATAACTATCGAATTATTCTTATCGAGTAGTCAAGTTTAACTAAAACTACGACCCAATTCAAAGTTTGACGGATGAAAAGTTATTTGAATTTAGTTTACACTGCAATTGAAATGATAAAAAGTGGTATACTGATTGCAACACAGAGAACGTAAGAACCTCGAATTTGACAATTTATTGAAACTTCTTACTGTTAGTATAAAAGAATTTCCACAGAAGCAATTTTTAGTCAACAATCAAAATTATAATTGTTTTGCAAGATTTTTAATTTCAATATTAGAAAATAACTATCGAACTGCCAAAAAAACTATACTCTCGAGCACCATACTGCTAACTAGTCGACTCTCAAATTTTAACTGAAAGGTAAAATAATTCGCGAGATGGTCCACAGTCTTAGTGTTACCTACTACAGGGTCCGGCACTCAAAGTGTAACCAATTAAAAAGGCCATAAATTCAGTTTGAAAAATTACTTTTACTTGATTCAAAGTACAAAATGTGTAAAAATAATACAAAATTCAGAATCAATTCACTTTTGCTCGATATGACCACCTTTTGCCTTGACTATGGCCTTCAGACGGTCAAAAAACGAATCGCAAGCTGCCGAATGTGACTTGCAGGTATTTAGGCCCACTCGCGGACAATAACTTTTTTAAGCACCTCGAGACTGGTGTATCTTTTAGTTCGGACTTTGCTCTCCAAAATGGCCCAAAGAGAATAATCCATTGGATTCGCATCTGGTGAATTCGAGAGCCATTGTGTGGACGTGATGAAGTTCGGAACGTTTATTTTCAGCCATTCTTGGTTCACTCGAGCTTTGTGAGACGGTGCCGAGTCCTGCTGAAACGTCCATGGTCTGCCACCGAAATGTTTGTCTGCCCACGGCTTCATAGCAACCTCCAGAATACTTTCCCGATAATATGTCGCATTTACCTTGACGCCAGGCTCGATGAAAACGATTGGAGAGCGCCCATATGCGGTTACAGCGGCCCAAACCATTATCTGTTGCGGGTGCTGCCTCCTGGTGGCCAATCGATGACTCAAATTCTCGTATGAACGGTCGGTCAAGTAAACCCTATCGTTTTGAGAGTTTACGAATTGCTCAATTGGAAAAATTTTCTCGTCAGAAAATACAATGTTCGGAAATTGACCGCTTTCGGCCAAACGAAGCAACTCCTTCGCTCTCTCAAGTCAAGATTTTTTTTCGTGTTCACTTTTGGCAAAATGCTTTCTTGCGCTTGTAAACAATACAACTCCGAACTGTCATTTAACAAATTTCTAGAGAGCTGATGCCCCTGCGTCAGCTGCGCGAGCGGTCTGAAGTTGGTTACACTTCGAGTGCCGGACCGACGACACGACCTGCCACTCGACTATCAAAACTGTATCGATGCACCTGGAAAATATTGCCTGATTTACACGGTAGCGATCATTTACCAATCATCATCTCAATTAGCTGTAACAAATGTATTGCTAATTCAGCTAGTATTCCATATGATTTGACAAAAAATATCGACTGGATTAAATACCAAAGTAGAATCTCTAGTATTTGAATTCAACGGAAGAGCTCCCTCCACTTGAAGAATATGACTTCCTCGTTTGTTCGATTCTGGAGGCCGCAGAACAATCCCAAACTAAACGCTTTCCTGGGCCAACGACTAACAGAAGGCCTCCCAACCCCTGGTGGGACAAAGAGTGCTCAGAGGCTAAACTCGCAAAACAAAATGCTTGCAAGACGTTTCTAAAACGGGGAGGAGGAACTCCTCAGAATTTTGAAAAACTTATGGTTTTAGAAACCAAGTACAAGAGCATACTTCGAGCCAAAAAATGTAGCTATTGGAGACATTTTGTCGAAGGTTTGTCAAGAGAAACCTCAATGAGCACTCTTTGGAATACGGCCAGACGAATGAGGAATCGTAACGTGGGCAATGAGAGTGATGAATACTCGAACCGATGGATATTTGACTTTGCTAGGAAAGTTTGCCCAGATTCTGTTCCTACGCAGAGCATTATACGGGAATCTCCAACAAATAATGGTTTTATTAATAACCCATTTTCAATGATGGAATTTTCTATAGCACTCTTGTCTTGTAACAATAACGCCCCTGGGTTGGACAGAATTAAATTCAACTTGGTGAAGAATCTGCCCGACCTCGCAAAAAGACGTTTGTTGGAATTGTTCAACAAGTTTCTTGAGCAAAATATTGTTCCACCTGACTGGAGACAAGTGAAAGTTATCGCCATTCAAAAGCCGGGGAAACCAGCTTCCAATCACAACTCATATAGACCCATTGCGATGTTGTCCTGCATCAGAGAATTGTTCGAAAAAATTATTCTACGACGTCTCGACACTTGGGTCGAGACGAACGGTTTGTTGTCAGATACTCAGTTTGGCTTCCGTAGAAATAAAGGGACGAATGATTGCCTTGCATTACTTTCGTCTGACATTCAAATTGCCTTCGCTCAAAAGCAACAAATGGCATCTGTATTTTTAGACATTAAAGGAGCATTTGATTCAGTTTCCATTGATGTTCTTTCAGACAAGCTCCACCAACATGGACTTCCAGCGGTTATAAATAATTATTTGCACAACCTTTTGTCAGAGAAGTGCATGTATTTTTCACATGGCGATTTGGCAACATTCAGAATTAGCTACATGGGTCTCCCGCAAGGCTCATGCCTCAGTCCGCTCCTCTATAATTTTTACGTGAATGACATTGACAGCTGTCTAGTAACCCCATGTACACTAAGACAATTGGCAGATGATGGCGTGGTTTCAGTTACTGGATCCAAAGCTATTGATCTGCAAAAACCATTGCAAGATACCTTAGATAACTTGTCCGTTTGGGCTGTTCATCTTGGTATCGAATTCTCTGCGGAGAAAACAGAGTTAGTCGTCTTTTCAAGAAAGCATGATCCCGCGCAGCTTCAGCTCCATATGATGGGAAGAATGATCCAACAGGTTTTAACTTTTAAATACCTCGGGGTGTGGTTCGATTCCAAATGCACGTGGGGAGGACACATTAGGTATCTGATAACGAAATGCCAACAAAGAGTAAATTTTCTTCGAACAATAACAGGATCTTGGTGGGGTTCTCATCCGCAAGATCTAATAAAATTGTATCAAACAACGATACTTTCAGTGATGGAATATGGATGCGGTTGTTTTCGTTCCGCTGCAAACTCTCATATTATCAAACTTGAGCGAATTCATTACCGTTGTTTGCGAATTGCCTTAGGCTGCATGCATTCGACACATACAATGAGTCTTGAAGTTCTGGCGGGAGTTCTTCCATTAAAAGATCGATTTTGGGAGCTTTCATCACGCCTGCTAATAAGATGTGAGGTGCTGAATCCCATGGTAATTAATAATTTCGAACGACTAGTCGAGCTTCGATCTCAAACAAAATTTATGACAGTATATTTTAACCATATGTCACAGGAAATCAACCCTTCAAGATATATTCCTATCCGTGTCAGCATCCTAAGTGCCCCTGACTCAACTTTATTTTTCGATACATCCATGCAGCGTGAAGTGCGTGGAATCCCGGATCATCTACGCTCGACGGAAATCCCAAAAATATTTTCAAGTAAGTTCAGGCATATTGACTCTGAGAAAATGTTTTATACGGACGGATCGCGAATTGAAGAAGCGACAGGGTTTGGTATGTTCAACAATAATGTTTCGGCCTCATTTAGGCTTCAAGAACCTGCATCTGTTTATATAGCAGAGCTAGCAGCAGTTCATTATAGTTTGAGTGTAATCGTCACATTATCTCCAAACCATTATTTCCTCTTCACAGATAGTCTGAGTGCAATTGAAGCCATTCGCTCAAACGCTGCTGGCAAAAATGAACCGTTTTTCCTGGGCAAAATAAAACAGTGCCTGAACGACATATTGAACAATAATTATCTAATCACTATAGTCTGGGTCCCGGCTCATTGCTCCATTCCTGGCAATGAAAGAGCCGATATTTTAGCCAAACGTGGTGCTATTGAGGGTGAAATTTATGAGCGACCGATTGCTTTCAACGAATTCTATAGCTCGTCTCGCCAAAGAACACTTGCCAGCTGGCAAGCATCTTGGGATAGAGATGATCTGGGTCGGTGGATGCACTCAATTATTCCGAAAATATCGACAAAGGCATGGTTCAGGGGACTGGATGTGAGTAGGGATTTCATTCGTGTGATGTCCAGACTCATGTCCAATCACTACACGTTAGATGCACATCTCCTTCGAATTGGGCTCTCCGAGACTAATCATTGTGCTTGCGGAGAAGGTTATCGGGATATTGATCATGTAGTTTGGACATGCGTGGAGTATCGTGATGTCAGATCTCAACTAATAAATTCTTTGCGTACCCAAGGTAGACTATCCAATATCCCAGTTCGAGACATTCTTGCTTGTCGTGACCTTTCATACATGAAACTTATTTATCATTTCATAAAGAAAATTGGAGTTTCAATTTAATAAAGGCCCCTTTTAAGACTTAGTTCTGATCCCAGCTGCGTCCATGAGTTCAACCAATAGCTAAATTAGAATAAAAATTATGTAATGATGCAAACAAACTCGAAACAGTTTATGAAATTATCAACAAAATGTCTGAAAATAACAGCTTATTTTATAATTTATAGAAGTTAATCGTTTGGTTCAAATAATATTTCCGAGTAGATTTCATAATTAATGACGAGTTACCTAAGATGATATTTAAGCTATAAGAGAATATGTTTTAATAAATTCAAAACGTTGTGACTATGTTAGAATTAAATTAGGATAAGAATATTATGTAAAAGTGATGCTACGGCGAAGAAAAACTTATGTAAACTGCCTTAAGAAATAAACGTATTTATGGAAAAGAAAAAAAAACTGTATCGAAAATTTAACTACCCCTCAGTAACTGGTAATGTCAAAACGGATTCGCTTGAAAAAATGTTGGAACTGGCAACACAAGTTGGTAAATTATTGATTTTGAAAAACAGTTACCAGTAGCCTTGGTAACTGCATATGGAATGTAAACAAAAACAAGAGATTCTCACTTAAAACGAAATCACTGAGTGTTGTTGGGCCATTGGCAGGTATTAAATTTATTATTTCAGAGAGTTTTGAATAACTTTTGATTTAATTTGTATCTTTTTTTTTAAAGAACTGAAACAATACAAAAAATAGTATATCTTACGATGGAAGACTTAGCGAATTATGCAAGATTTCTACTAAAATCTGAAATTTCAATTTCTCCGTTTTCGATCGCCTCTCGTTCTTGTTGCTTTATTAAATCGAGCGCATCCTTACGATTTAAACCATAATTGCTCATGAAAATTCGGATGGCCCATTCCCATATCAGAACAATATCAATATATCCCGTAAACTACAAAAAGATAAGAAAAATGTACAATATTACTTTATTTATGTTTTTATTACCTCCCTTTTTTGTTGTACTGGAACAATTTTTTCTTCCAGGAATAAAGCCATGTATACTGCCTGTTCGTCTTTTATTATTGTGGACACTTGTTCCCAGGTCGCGAATCTTCCTATTGCTCGAATACGATATTCGCTTAGGTACTTATATTTTTCGAATATTTCAATGAGTTCGTTTTAGTTTACTTTATAACAGTATAGTGGTCACTAATAGTACTGTTGTTGTAGTATAGTGGTACCGAGCTTCTTCGGACGAATTATAAGACCATTGAAAAGTGAGATTACGAGTGATTTGTTGTATAATTATTTTAGGTACAGCATATTTTGCAGCTAACTGGCTGAGAACAATTCCGATTGGGTACATATTTGCTTGTCTGGAATTGGCGTGTAAATTCAATCACTGTCACAAGGATTGGTGACGCGAATTGGGAGAATTATTGGCTAGTTTCTGAGGAGAAGAACGCCGTATTGAATAATTTTGTGGCTCTCCATGTGATCGATAAAACGGTGAATTGACGCAACCGAGGGTGGATAGTTTCGCTTTTGGTACAGAATTTGGAATTTGGTCACAATACAAAACGATAGCAGTTTCTGGGAATTCTCTAGAACGAATATGAAGAAAATGACATTATATACTGGAGGTGCACTCACCACTTAAATAATCTGAAAATGATTGATAATGTGTACAAGATTTTAAGCTGTTCAGAACGAAATGCAGTTCACAAGAAGAACTATATCAGAAAAATTTAAAATTGATTGTAGGAATAGGTTTTGTATCTAAATTTGTATATGCAATAGTATGTAATTGTTTTTTTGTATCTGAGTTTTTCATATGAAATAGTGTCCTTGTTTTTTGTCAGTTTTAGAAAAGGAGGAAGAGCTGTAATGTCATCGTTCTGAAAATGAATTTCTTACAATGTGGATATGCTCTGACACGATCATGAACATTTATTTCAATAGTACCGAAAGTTCTGAGGATTTTAGGAACAAACATTATGTAACGAAGTACATAATAGATCCAAATTATTTAGATTTCACTAATTCACAAAATAACCGGAAAAGACACAAAAACTCAAATCGGTGGAATTGTTCCACAACTATTTCAAACTGTTTGTTTATTTATTCTGGTACTCCTTGGTAACTAGTTCATAGCAACTTAAACAGTGTTGCTCGAATAGTTAGTTTTTGTCATTTTCAAGGGGTCGCTATATTTATGGTAACTGGTGGTAAATCGCTCTCGAACACTTTTTATTCCTATTTTTCTTCGGAGTGTCTGGTCGACGACACGACCTGCCACTCGACTATCAAAACTGTATCGCAAATTTAACTACCCCTCAGTAACTGGTAATGTCAAAACGGATTTGCTTGAAAAAATGTTGGAACTGGCAACACAAGTTGATAAGTTATTAATTTTGAAAAACAGTTACCAGTAGCCTTGGTAACTACATATGGAATGTAAACAAAAACAAGAGATTCTCACTTGAAACGAAACCAGTTGGCGCGCTGGCAGGTATTAAATGCATTCTTTCAAAGAGTTTTGAGTCATTTTTGCTCATTTTTTTAATTTGTTTTTTTTTTATAGCCAGTCAGATACCTCTAGCTTCGGCTATCAGTTCGATGTTTCTTTCCATAATCTTCACAATATCAACATCGTCAGGGAAGTCAAAGAGCTGTACGTACTTTCGGAAGATCGTGTTGATCCTCGCTCTTCGAAGCAATATTGAACAAGAGACGAAAGAATCCAAAACCTTGCCGTAGCCCTCTCTGAGACTTGAGACGACTCGAGAGCGTCCCAGATACTTGGACGTAGCACATTACTCTATCCATCGTTGCCTCGAAGAATCACGTCAAATTATACGGAAATCCGCATTCGTGCATAATCTGCCATAGCGATTGTGTCGTATGCCGCTTTGAAATCAATGGCGCGTTGTATTCTCGACACTTCTGGAGTACTTGTCTCATAACGAATATGTAATTCGTAGTGGCGTACCGTACCGGCAACGCAAATTATTCACTACCAAAAATTTGATTTCGGTTGTTTAAGGCAATAAAAAACTTCTCTTGTGTTATCTTCAGAGGGAATATATTCATATAACTAAGCATTGATCACTTTCATAACGTTCCCAGAATTACATTCCTCGTTTACAGTTTTGCTCGAACTTCCTGATTTAAAACTAGTCCACCAAGCCGATTGAATGTAGACATTTTGATAACTCGCTCCAGGCGACCACAGTGTTTCTATAAACTTGGTGGACATATCAGCATTGTTTAAGGTTGTCAAAAATTTTGAACGTGCCTGTTCAACGTCACTAGTTTGTAATTACCCTTGCTGGATTGAACTTTGAAGTGCCAGCGTTTGACAAATTTTATATACGATTCAGTCCTCGAATGAATTATTGTTATTCCACCAAAGAGGGCATCAATGTCTCTCGCATTCAGTTTATCAACCGATCCACCACCTGATGTGTTCCCTGATCGTACATTCCAATTAAAGGAAAAATTTTGAAGAATCGTTCTACCGATGCCAAATTATCTTTTTTGATTGCATCTTCAAACTTTTGACAAACGACGTTGCGGATCTGTGTTGTTGCTTGTTCTAGCGTAGAAACAGCTTTTCGAACGGAAGTTATCGATCCAGACACGTCATCAGTAATTTTTTGTAAATGATTCTTAATAATGAAATGTGGAATTATTATTCCACAACTATTTCAAACTGTTTGTTTATATATTCTGGTGCTCCTTGGTAACTAGTTCATAGCAACTTAAACAGTGTTGCTCGAATAGTTAGTTTTTGTCATTTTCAAGGGGTCGCTATATTTATGGTAACTGGTGGTAAATCGCACACGAACACTTCTTATTCCGATTTTTCTTCGGAGTGTCTGGTCGTGTCGTCGGTCTGGTCGTGTCGTCGGCCGGACCCTGTAGAAATACTTCATAAGTGGTCTAGATAAATTTGGTTCTCCAACAAGACGCTACTATAAGCTCCAAAGCGAGCAAAGTAATGTTCCATTTGTGTTGAAAGTTAGTTTAGTTATATTGTTTTTAACTTTGAACGTCGTTCACCGGTGGTGTCATAAGCGTTATATTAGTTATATCAGATACAATGATTTTCAAACGTTTTCACTAGATGAAGAATATGAAACAAAATGGGTGTTACTACGTAAAGAGATTCAAAGGAACAATTTTACTAGAAAGGCTTTAGTTCCGCCTCTAAGGTGTGTTTGTCGCAAATTTGCACTTCCGCAATGCTAGCCATTTACTTTTTCGAATCTGTCTTGCCTCAGGTAAAGCTATGCTGATGAAACATTAATCTAGCTTGGTTGACTGATGATTGTAATTTTATTTTTGAAAATAAAAAATATGACCTACGTAGACTTCCCTCCTCGTAGGAAAACGTAGACTTTCATTAACCCGACCCGCACAAAGGATAAAAAAACTTTTCTGGCCCGAAGAGGTGAATGACCACAATGCTAAAACTTCTATAATTGAAAAAGAAAGAAAAGAAAAAATAAATTTAATTTTTTTCAATATTTTTTTCGGAACACTTCTTATTAAACCAGCGTTTGTGTTAATGCGATGCGTGTATTTTGTTAATTTAGAAGTTTAGTTTGTTGAATTATGCGGTTTCAACAGGCTGTAGGCGACTGCGTATTTCCTTCAGAATAATTGATTTGTTAATACTGCGCAGTTCATTCAAAATCTTAGTTCTTTGACATTCGTGTCTAATCATTTCGAGAACGGCTTCTTCCGACCGGTTATTTCCAAGGTCTCAATCAGCCGATTAGCAACCATTGAATTGTTATTTTCCTCCAGATTTCACAATGTTTTAATGGTCTGATCCCTAAATGAATTTTTCAATATACGACAAACTTGTAGTCAATATGCATTGATTTGCATACAACCTTATGTCTAATAAATAAAAATCCAGTGCAGAAAAATCTTACGCCGTTTTAAACTACAAGTATTCTTAAAACAGAGGTTTGATCTCATGACACAAATGATGGAAGAAATTTCCAGTACGTTTCTGGTTGTACTTAACTACGTCATTACTTCCACAAACGCGATTGATACCTAAACCTTTTAACGCTTAGTAAATACCCACATCCGAAATTGTTGACAAGGAACTATTTACTCTATCAATAATAACATGTGCTACCGTTTTACGCACCAAAAAATCCGAAAGTTCCAATGACATCAATTCGAATGCAAAAAAAGAAACGCGCCATAAGCCGCAAATGCCGGGGTTGCTATCGCTGTCTCTCAAATGTCTGAGGCATACTACTACCAAATATTACTGCCACCGATTTGGTATTTTTATTTTTCGATTCGATCTCCAGGTGCGATAAAAACTGTGCGTTCTTCCGTCGTCGGCTTAGCTTTGTAGGCTGTGTAAATTTTGGTGAGATTTCGCGATTGATCTCTTGCGGTTCAGACTCTATAGCGTAGATGAGTACGGTCGGGTAAAATATAATATACGATATTTATTAATACTATCAAAGCAAATGCCGAGAGACATTGCTAACTGCAAGAAAAACGTTTGCGAACCGTACGGAATTTTACGTACGGTATAACCCACAGAACGCGCGGAAAGTGCGGAGAAACCCGGAGACACGAAAATCTGCTTAGTCCAATATTTTTATGACCGTCCGGGCTTTGTCCTCTCCGTGCGGTTTGTGTTTGTCCGAATGTTAATGCTCCCGAAGCTGGAGCTACTGTGCTGGCCTTAATTCCGGTATCATCACATGGCGATTTACTGCGGGCCAGGCGGCATACCTTAAACGTCAGCCTTGATTGCATGCTCGTGACACCCCCGGCTACCGCCTGGCAACCGGCAGCGGTTTGCTTTCGTCTGATTAGCAGATGATTGAATGTGTTTGATCACATCTAGGATGGTGAGTTTAGTTTTTTTTCGCGTTATTTGACCGCTACGGTGGGGAATCCGGCGACTGGCGACAATGCGCAGTTTTATGCTTACGTGTTTATAATCACTGAATCGGTGTGTTTCGATTCGGGCCTGGTGGCGCACGCCAACAATGCGGTCAGCGAAGATATTATGTAAAATTGAAAGGATCGTGCCAAATTGTGCTAACCGTTGGCACCACACAGGCTCCGCCACATCCGGGATCAAAGTGGCACATGGGTGGCAGTTGGTCGAAGAGAATTTAGTTCAAGGTTGGAGGTTTGATCAGGAAAGGGCTCAAAGTGTCTCAAACCATGAGATACGAATATGCGTCCGCCTATGATATTTGAGCTTCATCGTGACGTCGACGTCATACAACGAAACGACTATAGCAGTTCTTTGGAACAGATATGGCATCGAAATCCGATCCACTTTCTTGCCGATTATCGTAATTCGATAACTGGTTCCCAGGTAAATCGTGGGGTTCTCCCAATCAACGGACTGCCGAGTACCCTCGGTATCAATCAACTGTCAAATTCACGTGTTATTCATGTTTGAACCGGTCGATCAAACCGGTCCCTGCTTGCAAACGGAGGAATTGATTTGCTGATCGACCTGCACAAATGTCTTCGTTGCCACGATGGTTCACGGTTCAAACTGGAGTTCGAGGTGTAAAATGGCTTAAGTTTTGATATGATTAATCGCTCTTAATTAGCAAGCTAAATTCGTGTATATTTGAATATGGAAATACTTTCGCCTCGCGGTTGGCAACGCGGGGATCACCAGGCGTACGGACGAGCACCGTTTCGTTTTTTTTCTGTTCGTCATGAAAACAGGGACTGGGCAGTGATTCGACACAGGTGCTACACGAATCGACCGAATTACGGGTTCGCCGGTGATTCGTGTTGACATTTGTGTCCTCCGAGCGACGCACAAATCCACGGGACTTGGCTCGACAGGGGAGCACATGGTGCGACGTAACCGTTAGGAAGCCGTTGATCTGTTCCATTAGTGTCGGAATTTATGTTTTTCATTGGTGGCTAGCTTCGGGCGGGATTATAATCAGTATGGAGCTGAGGGCAGTCGGTTTGGGAAGCAGTAGATGTGTAGATTTGAACAAGGATTGCGACAAAGGTGATATTTGTAGTAAGCCTTAAACGAGAAATTTTTTTTTCTATAGCTTGAGAGTCCTGCAGCATGAAGTCGATACAAAATTTTCCTGGTAACAGCCGTAGCTGTAGGCATGTTTTTTTATATAAATTCATTTGAACCTGGCTTTAGCCTTAATGGTTTGTCGCCTGATGCTAAAGGATTAAATACACGTGATTTATTTTTTATGTATAGTGATGCCCTCTTACTAGGGTGAGAGCCAGCCTCTAGACCATTCAGCAAGGTTTTGGGAGCTATTGGTTCACTTATCACGCCTTCGTCTATTAATTAGTCGTCACTGTTGCTGTCTTCATAGCTGTAGCTTCTTTCGTTGTTGTTATTGTTGGAAGTATCGTAGTAGGTTGGATGATACGTTTCAGAGCTAATAAAAGTCATTTCAATTGACGAACATGACGAAAAATAAATGTCACTCTCACGAAAATTATGAACGAGATTCATGTCTAGTCAACAACAAAAGCAGAAGCGACAAAATTGTGTTCGTTCTTTCTCTTACTTTTTCAGTCGTTATTAGCCTTCAGGGAAAATCGTATATTGTGCAGTATCGATATTCAACCGAAGCTTCGAGAATCGATAATGACAGAAAACGATTCACATTACATTTTGGTGTTCGTATCAACAGTAGTTTAGGTTTCCTAAAAAGTTCTGGGGTGTGATTACTGTGATACTATTTATACACTTTGATACTATTTATACACTTTATTGCCAAACTTCTCCGATTTTCATTATATCGAAGAAAAAATGAGAAATGAAAGTCGACTGATTCTCCCTGCAGACGTTATTTTGGTTTCGTCTTTTGTTGTCTTTCTTTTGTTTCAGTGAGAGATGAAAATGCTTCGTCTCTCTTAATTTGTTCTGGATACGAGCATTTACGAATTAGACAGTATGAAAACGAATATGCGATTGTATGAATAGGGTGTTTTGGTTGAACATACACTGAGGTATTTTTTTACGCGGGAGATATGTATCGTGTTAAAAATACGTAATTAAAATCGCGTAACTTTGGAATTCCGCATAAAACATCGTCTAGCTTTGGAAATTCGCGTAAAAAAAACGCGTAACTTCGGAAATCCGCGTAAAAAATCCCGTAAAACTAAAGAACTTTTGTTTTAGAAATGCATAAAACATCCAGATCTGGTGTTCTCGAATAAAAAAATTGACAGAGATTTAAAAAAAATTATCATTTTTGCGATTTTTTCAAGAATTTTCGTTCAACAAAATAAATTCAAATGTTTTGCATGATAAAATGCATCGTTCGAACAACATTTTGTAATTTTTTCGTGGAAAAATATTGAGAAATAAGTCGGTGAAGAGGTATTTTTGAGAACGCTTCTTAGAAATCATGATTTGCGGTGTCCACTGTATCTCAGCGCAGACTAATCAGAAGTGATCAAATGAACGCAGCATAATTAGAGTAGAAGTTTTTCTAGACCCCAACGTTTCTGTTTGATTTTTTTTAATTTTTTTTAATTTTTGGTGGTTGTTCAAAGTGAAAACTACTATTTTTCACGAAAAAAATCCACAATTTTGTAGCTGTTAAATCTCCCCAAAGTAACAAACAATGAAAAGGAAAATTTTGGGGTCTGGTTTTTATATGTAGAAAGTGTGTGCAAAATTTGAAAAAAAAAAAAATGGTGCAGTAGTTTTTTAATGACGATGGACACGGGCTTTCAAAACCTGCTTTCGAGGAAAACGCGTTTAAAGGTTTTTGTCTATAAAATTAATGGAAACAAATTATTACTCCAGGGAGTCCGTAGGATCTAACATTTTCAAAAAATCATATTTTTTTCTTTTATAATTTATTATAACGAAACATTTCAAGCATGTTTTGTCAAGTTTTGAAGTCAATCGAAGTAGAAATCTTGGGCCTGTGCGCCTTAGCTCTTGCTTCTTCGTGGAATGAGATAGCCATAGATAAAGATCAATAACTTCTAGAGTTTCGTTTCAACAGGCTTGAAAATTTCACAGAAAATTCTTCAAATGTTTCACTATAAGAAAATATAAAGAAAATAATAAAAGATTTTTCAAAAGTGTTAGACCCTACCCGCCCCTTAAAAAAATAAGGGACAAAACCGTTCCATGCATTTCTAACACTAAACTAGAAAATAGTATCACTATGAATATTCACGTAGTAAACCTGTTTTAATCCACCTAGTGGTGTAATGATGCCTTTCTCATATTACTCTTAACATCAAAAATAATACTGTGGAATTCGCAAAAACAACTGCTCATTGAATAGAAATAGGAAAGTTTGTTCGGACCTAATCTAACAAACTCTACAAATCCTGGTTATCCTGTAGTTCCCGAGCCGGAAGTGTTATCACAACAAATTTAGGAATTCCGTATGAAACTGTAAGACTTTTCCTTTGAACCATTAAGTTTATGAAAATCGACTTGGCCATCTTGAAGGAAAGGGAGTGAGACCCTTTTGCAATTTTTAATCACCATTTAAATTTTTTCCGAAACCGGATTCAGATGGCCGGTTTAGCCGAAGTTGGTTTGTTTGCTAGAAACAAATTTGACCTAAAAATTGGAACAGTTTTGAACCTAGTTAAACATAGACTTACTGTATCATGCTTTATTTCGATTAAATCAATTAAACGAAATCTAACAAACGAAGTAAACCTGCGTTTCTTTTACTTCTGCGTATGTAAGTCAAGCTAAACAGCATGAATCAGAAACGTTACATATGTAGTAGGGTTATTGCTTTTATTATTATTATTGACATCGTTACACCACCGGCACGACATTACTGCACAACCGGATGTGAAAATTTCATATTTTTTTCAAATAAATTTGAATTCATTGACATTCGTTTATTCTTTCGGTCGTATTGATCATAAAATAGCTATAATTTTTATCAACCGCAGCACTGTCTTTTACCAATATTACACACTAGTAGCAGATATTCGTAGCTGTTTCGATATGAAGATATCGCAACGTTTACGAAATAGAACACGCAACTTTTGTTTTGTGTTTTCTTTTTCTTTCGGTGTGGTACATATTGTCATTCTATATGGCGATCTGAAATCTTTAACACTCATCGCCCTGTAACTGCGGAACTGGAAGTCGGATAAAGTTTCACAGTAGCTTTAAAGATAATATGAGCTTTAATTCAAATCAAGATATGTGAAAATCGGTTCAGAGAAATCGAGATGAGTTCTATTTTTTGAGTTTTTCTGCATCACTTTCGGTGCTTCCGGAACAGGAAAAAGGGACGACCAGTAGTGCCGAATTAAGCTTTTATGCTCACAAACTAACCAGCTCTGCAAACTAGAAGAATTTATCAGACAGTTCTATGGGATTTGTATCTGTTTTTGGCCATCGTTTATGGAAAAATACTAATGAAATTCGTAATTTTCCACTTAACACGCTTTTAGTTCCGGAACCGGAAGTCGGATCCGGATAAAATGTTCTAGAAATTTTTAGAAAACTATAAGACCTTTCACTTGAATCTTGTGAAAATCGGTTGAGCCGTGTCAGAGAAAATTGAATGCACACTTTTTCTCTAATTTTCACATATTACCATGTAACTCCGGAACCGGAAGTCAGATCCAAATGATATTCAATAGCAGGCTATGGGACCATAAGGCCTTTTATTTGAATCTTAATTTGCGAAAATCCGCTAAGCCGTCTCTGAAAAAAGTGAGTGCATATTTTTCCCCATTTTTGGTGCATATCATCCTATATCTCCGGAACTGCAAGTCGGATCGGGATGAAATTCAATAGCAGGCTATTGTATGAGGCCTTTCATTTTAATTTTAGTTTGTGAAAATCGGTTCAGCCACCTCCGAAAAAATTGAGTGCATATTTTTGTTATACACACACACACACACACACACACACACACGCACAGAGAGAGAGAGAGAGAGAGAGAGAGAGAGAGAGAGAGAGAGAGAGAGAGAGAGAGAGAGCGACATTTGCTCAGTTCGTCGAGCTGAGTCGAATGGTATATGGCCTCGGTTAAAAAGTCGGTTTTCACAGTGATTGTATAGCCTTTGTATATGAGAAAGGCGAAAACCGCGTAACTTCGGAAATCCGCGTAAAAAGACGTATCTTGGTGTATTATTTAATTACTGTCAATTCTCTTCACAAAAGAGCTGGAGTTACTTGAAATCGAAAGTTCTCGGTGTTTTTTTTTTGTCCGATGTCTCACAAGACCTGCCGAAGTGGGTAGGTTTTGACAGTACTGGGGTGGGCTTCAGAACGACCTGCAATGTTTCGAATGGAAAAAAAAAGAATCCGCATTTTACTAGTCTTGTGGTGTGTTCATCTCATTTACGTAGGTCAGTGCTGTTAACACCACAGATGAGACGAATGAATGGACATTTTGGAAAATACAATTGGAAATGAGTGTAATGACAAGAAGCAAGGTCGGGCAAAAATATACAGAACTGTCATGTTTATAATTCAGTCGCAACAAACAGTGTTTAAGCTTTGTTTGACTTATTGCATTGCTCAATTTATAAAGTACAGTCTGTGTAAGAAGAAAGTGGGCGCGATTTATTTGGAACTCAAATGAATATTTTCTTCTAAAACGCGCAGCTGTCATTTTTATATGCATAATCGCCACCATTCTTGATAAAAAATGCACGCCAAATAGGCAGACGCCACCATATTTCTCGACTTCTGTGGAACCCTTGCTTCAAATCGTGAACAGTTTTTTTATCAGTTTGAACTTAGAAATCCCCCACACATTCCCGACAGGTTTAGCATCGGCGAATCCATTGTTTAGGGTCATCATCCGCTTTGAGTACTTAATTTTCATGTCTGTCTTCTTAACAATAATCGTATCGATGCTTTTTTTTTAATTCAAAATTACATTGACCGGTGTTTGACTTTGAAACCGACGTCAGATGCTAACGACGATCAATTTTAACATACATTCCTAGAAAAAATGAAATTTACGCTTGACGTAAATTCAAGCATTCCGTAATTTCTTCGGTGATGACACAATATTACATCTTCTAATATGTGAAAATAAATTTTGCATCTGTATCGATGTAAGGCTTCAGCTAAATTAACTGTGAAGTTAATGATATGACTTCTCTTTACATGCTTTCAATTGTGAATGTAAGTGAATCACGACGCTCCTTTTATGTGTATCTATATGTTAGAGATGTAAATGTTTCCAAGTGTGTAAAGACTGTCCCAGAAAGTATGGACGCACTTTGATTTCGCTGTAAATAATTCACAAGTGTTAGATATTCAAATTTTATTCGATATACTGATAATATTATACTACAACAACAGAATATTATTCTCAACATTTGCTACTTAGCCATTGTAAACTAGCTGGCGCACCTTCTTGCGAACGTTCCTCATTAGATTCCGTACAGACTTCTTGGCGACAAGTTTTGACACTTTTTTCCAATCTTTTTCGAACTGTTGAATGGTTTCGGCTGCCGAGACATGTTTCCTAAGATGTGCCTTCGTTAATGCCCAAAGTTCTTCAATTGCTCGAAGTTGTGGGCAATTTGGTGGTTTCATGTCTTTTGGCACGAAAGTGACATTTTTGGTAGTATACCATTCTACCGTTGATTTCGAGTAGTGGCAAGAAGCAAGATCTCGCCGGAAGACAACAGGATCCTTGTGGCTTCGAATCATGGGTAGAAGTCGTTTGTTTGTAAACATTCCTTGATGTATATTTCGCTGTTCGTTGAAGCAGTGGTGATGAAGGGTTTCGAAATCTGACCGCAGCTACAAATTGCTTTCCAGACCATAGCTTTCTTACCAAATTTTTCGACTTCAATCGATGTCTCGGACTGGTTTAACACTTGCCCTTCTCGCACCGTATAATATTGTGGTCCCGGCAAGGATTTGTAATCGAGTTTCACGTAGATTTCGTCGTCCATGATTATGCAGTTCAAATTTCCAGCAAGAATCGTATTGTACAGCTTTCGAACCCTCGGCCTGATCGATGCTTCTTGTTTCGGGCTACGTTTTGGTTGTTTCTGCTTCTTATAGGTTCGAAGATTCAAACGTTCTTTAGCACGAAGAACATTTGACTTCGAAGTGCCCACATTTTTGGCCACATCCCGAACTGAAACCTCCTTCTTTTGCTCGAACGCCTTCAGTATACGTTTATCCAACTGAGGGTTAGCAGGACCTTTTTTTCGACCCGTTTCCGGTTTATCCTCAAAGATGTTATCCTCATGAACTTCCTGATTGCATTTCGCACGGCTTTTTCACCTACTCTTTCCTTTTTTGCAATCTTTCTCAGTGACAGTCCGCGTTCTGCGCACCGTTTGTACACAATTTTTCGACGTTGTTCTGCTGAAAGTTCACGCATTTCGAAACAAACTAATGAAAACGAATAAACAACTGCACAAATGGTTAGAGAAGAGTGTAAGCAACAGGACGCAGCCATAAAAATTGACAGATTCTGAACCATTGCGAAATGGCAGCGGTTTTTGGTTGCGTCCATACTTTCTGGGACAGTCTTTATACTTTTATCGGGTGTTTACAAGTAAGATAGATGGAACTTATGTTGCTGGTGGACCAAGTACGATTAAATAAAAACACATAAAAGCATATTTCACTTCCGTTTCTTGTAAACATCGTTGAATAGTATTACGACTGAAGCATAGTCTTCTTTAAGCTAACTGAGCTTGAAACTAACGCAGTAGAAGGGTGATAATTTTCTGGATTAGTTTGCGTTTTTCAATGATTTTGAGCTTTAGTGCCAAAGCAAACCAAAACACTAGTGTTTTTCTTTTTGTTGAATGTTTATGTCGTTTTAATGTGAAATACTTTGCTAAAAAATTTCGAACAAAAATTACATTCGATTTTGCTGTTTTTGCTTTTCGTACATAGAAAGATGAAGCTGTGTCGACTCAGTTCGTCGAGTATATAAAATGTCTGTATGTGTATGGGTGTGTCTGTACGTATGCAACATTTTTGTGCGCTCAATTTTCTCAGAGATGGTTGAACCGTTTTTAACAAACTTAGATTCAAATGAATTGTATTATAGTCCCATATTAAATTCCTTGAATTCCATTAGAATCCGACTTACGGTTCAAGAATTACAGGGTAATTAGGTGATTTTTACAAACTGAGATTCAAATGCCCGGTATTATGGTCTCATATTGAACTGCTGAAAGCAAAAATCGGATAAGTGCAACTTAGTTTGGAAAACCCGTTTAGCGACAGTCGGTAAAAACTTTGAATGCAAAAACCGGATAAATACATTTGTTTTGGAAGAACCGGTTAAGTTTTTGTTCGGTTTTGGCTTTTAAAGTTATTTTGTCCGGTTCTTGCAGAAAAGATGCTTTTAAACGATTCTTGCATTGCAAAATCCATATCCGGTTTTTGCTCTCAATGTTTTTACCCGAATTTTGCATTCAAAAATACTTGAACGGGTTTTTCAAACTAAGTTGCACTTATCCGATTTTTGCTTTCAGCCGTTCATATAAAACTCCTGAATTCCATCCGGATCCGACTTCCGGTTCCGGAATTGCAGGGTAAAGAGCGTTAAAAAGTACATACCTGCGCTCAAAGCGGCGAAGTAAAAAACGAAAACAAAATCTAAACTGAGGTCAAAACTATTTCAATTCGTAGGTCTTAGAATCCCATAAAAAAAAAGATTTCCGGTTGCGGAATTACAGGATGAAAAGTATTAAAAATTTCAAATCGTCGCTCAAAGCGGAGAAGTAAAAAACGTAAAAAAAAATCTAAACAAGACTCCAAATTATTCCTATCGATAGTTGATTTCAGTACACGGAGATAAATGTATTGCAGGTACCATAATTAAAAAATCATGAAATCATGAACCGTGCCTTTTCATGAAATCATGAAGCACCGGAAAAAGTGGAACTGTTTCAGTTTGTAGGTTTGTACTAGTTGAGGCTAAAATAAACATTTTGTTTTCTTTTGAGAAACGAGAAAAATCATTTCGAAGAATACCACATTATTATGTGTAAGAATATGAGTGATAAGAGAAAGACATAATTGCATCACTAGATGGATTATTACAGGTTTTTTTAAATAGTCAAATGAAAACGAAGAATTTTTCCGATTTTCTCTTAAAGAATAAATGAACAGTGCGCAGGCAACCTAGCCGTTGAATCCATCCGAAGAAACAATTCTATGACAGCAGATTATCTAACCTCTCAAATCTTACATTGAAGTAAAATACGGAATGAATTGGTGAATTGGTGATTCTTCACATTAAAAATAGGTAAAAAAAATCTTTAAATGTGTACTTCGTTTTGACTTTTTCTTAAAATAAAAAAGAGGTTGACAGGTTATTGGCCCTTGGAAATTAAAAAATATTTGGAAGGTCGACTAAACAAGTTCACGTTTTTATTCTCTCAGACCACTTTGATTTGCTTGAACTTGCTCATTGTCACCAGATGCGCATGGCAATTAAAACCGAGCAAGCGTTGAACTTAAATATTTAGTTACGAGCTGGTGTTCAAATAGACAATGAATTTTGGGTGGCCCGTTTTGGATGTCGGATTTTTTTTTGCAATTTAACCCGCTACTTGAAGTTGTTTATTCGTGTCTATAGTTTATTAAAAAATAAATTGTTGTGAGTTAATTATTATGATCAGTTCGGAATCAGAATTGAACATTTTACAAGCACTCATGTTGGCTATTTTAGAGAAGAAAAATGAAAGTTCCCTTAAGTTCCACAATGAAAGTTTTGACCTATTTCGTTACAATACTAACCTAATAGTGGCAGACAGATATCAGCATTTCGAATGCTATTTCCATTCATTCTCAGTGTATCAGCTTAGAAGTCTGTTGTACCAATTGTACAACCGACTTTTTAGCGTTAGCTTTTGGACCAGGACTACATAGAAGGCCATTGTGCTAGTTGCGCAAGTGCGATTGTTTATCACATTAAACTAGATAATTTACACATTCAGCGGTGTGCCAAATGGAGCGCTTCAGAACTAAACGTTCAGTGAAATGCGTTGACATAACAATATGATAAACGAAGGCGAAAATTAAAGCACCGACCAGTTCACATAAGTGCCAAAAGCGGTCGAATCCGGTGTGCACTGACAACATGAAAAAACATTTTTGTTCAAGCAAAATGAAATTAACATCACAACGGTGAGTGAGTTTTACTTAATCAAGGAAGGTCGGTTGCAAGTTTTGGCTCATTCATTCGAAACTAATTTGATGGAAGATAATAGGTCATATAAAATGAAGGGTTTGAAGGGTTATGAAATAATTTATAGAATAGGAGTTGATGCTTGTACACTATTCAACTATATTAGCATTCAACTACCATAAAATATGCTGGTACACGATGCAACGAAACTAATACAACGTTTTGAGTTTAGTTCAGTCCATCTTTGTGAGTTTATCTTGCAATATTTGAAAGCATCACAGAGGAGAAAAAAATGAGGATACTTCGAATGAAATATTTGATAGATGGATGAATGAATTGATTACTGGTTTTGATATATTCGTTTCCTTCATATTCTTACAGAACGGCCAATGTTTCGCCCCGGAAGTGTGCTGCCGATCTCAATCTCTAATCTCCGAGTCGACCGTGCTGACGAACGAAGGATACGTTGTAAGAGTACCAAACAATCAATACCTTCCACCGGAAGGTCAAAACACAAACACCGACATTGTAACAGCAGCACCACCACCACCACCACCACTACCCCAACCACGACCCACTACACCTCGACCACCACCACCACCACCAACACCCACACGTTACATACCACCACCAACCACTACACGTTATGTGCCACCACCAACCACCAATCGCTATGTACCGCCATCAACCACGAAGAGGTATTTCCCACCACCACCACCACCCACCACGCGCCCACCATTCCGTGGTAATGAGTATGTTCCACCAAGGGAAGAAATTCCAGCACCCTCAAACGAAGATGTTAACGCGGTAAGACCTCCACAGGATGAAGTCCCGAATCCAGCCAACGATACACCGATTGCGATCCGACCGAACCCACCACCACGCCCGGCCCAACCACCGGTCGGAGGAGACGCTCCACCACCACTACCGCCCATAGGATGCTCTGCAGCCATGAACTGTACCGAGACCCAATTCTGTTCTTCGACCGGTGTCATCTCGAAGACTCCCGTCGTGTTGACTCCGGAGCAAGAGTTGTTCCGCGTTCCGGTCACCGAATGTCGTAGTCCCGATAAGGGCTTCACCGGAGTGTGTTGTCGTGATCCGGACTATGTAGACCCGTGGCCCGTAGGAATGCTTGGTTTGTATAATCCTGAATTGCTTCCTTTCGACGATGGTTCCTATAAGCCCAACGGAAACAATGGTAACGGTAACGGAAACAGTATATCACGAACGCAAACCACACGCAACGAAGCGATTCAAGGAGCTCAAAGCCGAGTCACACCAGCTCAAACTTTCGCACCGAATCAATTGACAAGTGCCAGTCAGTTTACCCAGTCTAAATCCCAGTACGACCGGGGAGTAACGGCAGCAGCTTCCACCGGTTCAGTAGTGACAGTACAACAGCAGGTGAACGGAGGCAGCACCGGTGCCAAGCGGTTCACTGCCGGAGGTCTACAGTTCGTACACAGTGGAAACACCAAATTTAAACCGTTCCAGAAATCTTCCGGACAGTGTGCCCCAAGGAATTACGTAAGTAAAAGGAACTGTAAATGTTAATATCTCATATTCTACGTTTTGATCTCTTAGAATACCCAACCTCGAGGAGCTGGTCAGTGGGATACCGGATTCGGAGAGTTCCCTTGGCAGGCGATGGTCATCCTTGAGTCCAACAAATCCCTTCTCTGTGGAGGAGCCATCATTGCGGAGAATACTGTTGTGACGGCTGCCAACTGTGTCTACGGGTGAATTTCATTCGAGTTTGTATTCGATGATCGTCGCATTTATTTAATTTTTGATTTCAGACTAAACCCAAGAGACGTCATGATCAAGGGAGGTGAATGGCGGTTGGGAGTCGATGCGGAACCGAAGACTTTCCAGATTGTGCGTGTGAAAAACGTTGTTTATCATCCAGCCTACCAACCGGACACTCTGAATTACGACGTTGCCATGCTGATTCTGGAAGACCGTCTCCGATTCGATACCCACATTGGTGCAATCTGTCTCGATGAGAATGATGTCGTGCCGAGTGCTTCGTACGAAAATTGCGTCACCACTGGTTGGGGACGGGAGGTGTTGAGGAGTAAGTTTGACGCTTTTCTTTGACTGCCAACTAAGCTACATAACGTTCCAACTTTTGTTTAGTTCACATTGGAAATGCCCTGATGCATTATATGCCGATCTCGCTGCTATCGGAATCGGAGAGTCAGCGTCAACTGCAAGCAAACGGATTCACGCCGGAGTCACACCTCTGTGGCCGTCCGGTGGCCGACGCCTGTGAGGTAGATATCGGTAGTGCTTTGGCTTGCGCGGACACAAGCGGAACGTACTATCTGAAGGGCGTCTACTCGCAGGACAATGGCTGTGGCCGGCCGGATCAGATCGTGTCCTTCACGAACATCGACGTTCAATGGATCAAGCAAGCTCTGAAGAACCCGAATCAGTTTATCACTCCTGTACCGAACTACATAACGTCAGCCAACAGCCCGGTGGTCAGTACAATACAGCAACCGTCCACACTGGGGCCCAATTACGGCAAGGCCTATCTGCCACCGTACAAATAAGTCAAACAATCGCTGAGATATGAAAGAATTTACTAAATGTTCTAGATAAAAACAGAAACTATGCTAGGCGATAGATATGACGAAATGACCACTGTTTTATCATACCTATGAGTACATCCTACCGTCAATCATTTACCTCCCAAATGAATTTTAAATTTAAGTTTTTTTAAAAAGCATCATGTTGTGATTTTTTACTAAAACATCGGATACGCTCGGATCGGATTCTTCATCAGAACAAAAGCAAAAAGGGGACCATTCACTTACAAGTTCACACACACCCAGAACGACAGTTTCGCCTAGGCTAATCTTTATCAGTGATACTAGTGATCTGTAAACGCAGATCGTCTCGGCAAGCAACACCTACCAAAACCCATTCTATTGATTGTTAGGAAGCTAAAACCATTCTTCGATTCAAGTAGAATTTCATGGCCCGAACACGTACCCTCTCCTTCATGCAAGTATCCCAAAAAATACATTTCGCCATGTACAAAGTCCATCTATTGCTAATATTTAGATTAGAGAGCTATTTGTTTTACACTGCAGGAGGTCCTTCGGCAAACAATACGTTAGAAATTCATAAGCATTAGTTGATAAATGGAACATTCCCGCCACAATGGTTTGCTAGTGTTGGCGGTAATTATTTATAGCCTAGTTGGAGATTTTTCTTTACCCAAAGTCAAAATTACAATCGAAAATAAAATACATACACACACCCACACGCGGTTTGGAAACCATTACCTTTTTCTGTAATCTTTCGGAAGCTAAATATTAAGTAAACATCACTACAGCAAAGTGTGATTCATGATACGGAAGTTATAAGAACAGTATGCATTTTTTGTTTAAATATTCGGTCGTTTTTTCGAAGCTGGAGTAACGAAATAGAATGGACAGGATCGATTGATCTACTAGTTCTGTTGGACAACTGATTGAACCGAAACAACGGAAAACGATGAGTCTACGGGTGTTACAACAATATTTTCGATTTGATCGACATGACGAATGCAGAACTAGTTGTTGAATCAGATTTGTTCAGAAGATGATGGATACAATGACAATTATAAAAATAACGTAAACATACTTTTAGAATTATTTAAATACCTGTACATACAACGTAATATAAGAGATTTTATAAGAATATATGGTTTTGTTCTGCTTCCAGAATGAAAGAATGACCAACAGTCACAGAGCATGACAATTACTTACTGTCGAAATAATGAAACTGTTGGAAAAGTCCTGTTTTGTCCTATGATTGGTAAAAGCGACGCACTCCAATTCCGCCTTCCGTTCATCATACTGTCGTGGTTGTTTGACTTCTCCAGAAGTTGAAGTTTAACATCCGAAATAGCCTTGCAAGGAAACAGGACGTTGAACACCTCTGTTGTACTTCTTAGGTCGGCTCCCACCGTAAGAGATGTCTCTTTGATCCCGATATAAACCGATCATAAATGTCACACAATCAATCGGGACATTAGGCAGTATTATTGTATTAAGGTTCTACTTATAATCTCAGGAAAGCAGCCATTGTTGAAGAACGCAAAAGCAGTTTTCTCCGCTACTGCTTGATGAATCTTCATGAAAAAAACCTGTTTTAATCCACCTAGTAATGATACCTTTCTCATGTACATATAATATTGTGGTATTCTATTTGTACTTCCGGAACCGGATACCGGGAACCAGGATAGCCGGAATCGGTTTGTTTAGTTGTCTACTGATAATGACTATCGATTTGTGTAGTTTTGTGACCAGTTTAGGAAATTTTTTACGTTTTTTGTTTCGCCGGTTTAAGTGACGGTGTACAATATTGAACACACTTTACCCTATAACTCCGGAACCGGAAGTCGGATCCGGATGAAATTAAGGAATTCCGTATGGGACCACGAGACCTTTCATTTGAATCAAAGTTTGTCAAAATCGGTTCAGTCATCTCCGAGAAAACCTAGTGAGATTATTTGACACATACACACATACACACACACACACACACACACATAGAGAGAGAGAGAGAGAGACAGAGAGAGAGAGAGAGAGAGATTCCTTTCTATATGAGAAAGGCAAAACATCATTTTATTCAGAAAAATGTGTGACCTAATCTACCTCTTGGGCTGACATCCCAACTAACCAAAAGTTCGGGTAGAAGGGACTGATTTGGCTCAAGTAGCTCTCAAAGCTCATCAATAGCGTTCTAAGTAACCACTTTTTTAAGTAATTATCCACACTTAAAAGGTCCCGCGACGCAACCGAAGGAACTTCTAAGCTGCTTCTAGAATACATTGTTCAGCTTCTATGCAGCGAGAACCCACTTGTACGCGGCGGACAGATTTTCCCGCAGACGGCTGGCTATGTCTGCCAGCCATTTTTGCCGGAATTCAGCCAGAATTCTCGCAAAAGTCTGGCAACAATGCAACAACCGTTTCCGGCAGAGAATTTCTCCTAGCGGTTATTAACGATAATTTTCTGTCGGATTCTTGCCATACAAGATTGGCAGAACCGTTTTGAATCGGTTCTACATTTTAAGCGTCTTGGTTTCATTTTTTCAATAAAAAAGTACATATGAAAAGCAACAAGTTATTGCCCTTCATATATACTAATCATGGAAACTGTTATTGCCAATAACATTGCATTCTCACTACCAAACATACCCATTTTTCAATCTCGTTTACCTCGTCTAAAGATTCGTTTCTTGTGTGTACATGCTGGATTGACGAATATCAAATGAAGTCGAATTAAAAAAAGAAAAAAGAAGGAGGGAAATAAACAAGACACGTACGGCGAGATAATGACGCAATTTCGCCTGGACAATTTTGACAGCAGCCGGAATGCAGCCAGCCTTCTGACGGTTGCCAGAATTCCTCACAAGCGGGAAAGTTCACGCAGAACTTGATCTGTACTTTCAAATTCTCAAAAGTTCCGTGTGTACTTTTAAGCAGCGAGAAAGTGGATTTTTCAAGTAATTGTGGAACTTCTGATGGTTGCATGGGATTTGTTCCAGTCATAAACTTATTTTCCCCTGTTTGTAATTAAACAAAACTATCAAACAGGGGAAAAACTAACCAAACGAAACGGTTTTTGTAAGATTCTATCCTCGGCCGTTAATATTGTTAGCTTATCAAATAACCTATAATAATCGCTTTCAAACGAGTCTAATGCCGATTTTTGTTGAAAAACACCTGCTGTGTGGATTGCTCTGGTTTTGCACTTCCGAGCAGAAGTGTAATTTTTTGACAGTCTGCTCGAAAGTGCAAAACCAGAACAATCCACGAAACAAGTGTTTTTCAATGAAAAACGCCATAAGAAATTTATTGATATTGTTAGCCAAATAAACCAAAATTTATTGAAATTCGTTGAGTTACCTTCTAGAAAATTCAACCGAAGAAAAAGGCGGGTGGGTAATGTCAGAGACATAACAGAGATGTCATCAATACGAATAAAATTGGCACGCTTCCTTCACACTTCCAAACATTAGTTAGTTGATCGATTGTGTGAATTGTGCAAGTATTTCCTTTATTCTCTACTAGAATTTGAAACGATGCACTCACATGGAAACACAATTAAATATTATGAAGTAATTTGTATAGTTCTTGTGAAGTAGCAGATTACATATCCAACTTCATACACTTGCTCATGAAATCAATGAATTTAATATTATGAATAATTTGAATCCTATATGACAATTGAATCTATATTGAAATCCTCCACAAATATCATCGACGTATTTTCACGAGTTTATAAAAAAAGTGCGTGATTGATTTTTTAATCCACGTAGAAACATGAAATATATTTAGAAAAACACTTTTTAAACAAATGTCTATTCATTCCTTTCGCAACATACAAATCTGTCTTTTTCAGGAGAAATAAAATACAGATTAATCTAGACATATGGCAATCCTGTTTCGTACGGCATATTTCGAAACCACACCCATACTAATATAAAGATGTGTTCTACATCAATACTTCCATTTTCGCATTGCGTGACGCCGTAAATAAATATGTAAACTTTTTCAACTTTCATTTTGATGAGTCTGATGCTTTTGGTAGGAAATGGAGAAAATTCCACTAATTCTTAATGACGATCTGTGGTACTGAAAAGTGCCTTGAATTGTCACGTCCAACAGGAGCTGCATTAAGACAGAACTGAGATGTCCCTTTTGTGTGTACGACTCAAATTTCGAACAACTTAACTGAACAGAGCTCCCATGACGACTTCCACTGGCAGGCTTTCGGAGTGGTTTTGCTGTATGCCCGGCACAATTCTGTGTTCTTCGGCACAATTCTACTGTTCGGCGCTCGCTTCATACAAAAAGCGTGAGGTCTTCGATGTCTCTCTCTCGTACGTCTTGCTACGACAACCGCTGCTCAGAAAATAATGGGAAAAAGTTGAATGTTCATCTTTTATACCGATGCAGTTGTACAGTAGCAGATATTTGGAATGAACGAGTTTGATCCGCTCTTGTTAAAAGTCACGCGCGTTCGGGGAAGAAACATGCGGCTGTTCTTCAAATGTATCGTCGTTCTTTCCATCGAATGGTCAAGGAAGCTTTGTCGTTTCTTCCATGTCATGTCATTACCCAGCAGTTGAAACCGGCGGATTATGGAACTTGATGAAGGTCTATTTAAACTTTTCACACGTTTCAATGCATCTTTTTTCACACGTTTCACTTACGATTAGTTTTAACGTGCGATTGATTTTTCAAAAACTAGTTATACATAAAAACGCGATGAGCAACACTCCAGTGCTCCATGATGCAAAAGTACTACACGAAAATAAACCTTCATTCTTCTACTTTCCGATGCCGTGTTCGGTTTCTCCCATCCTTGTTTTGATTCCATTGTAACCGGAGAACAAAATTTGTCACGTTCTCTTTAGCAACCCTGTTCAATAAAGGGTGTTTGCTCACGAGCTTGCTGATTTGAAATTGAAATAAAACACGTGTCAAATTATAAAATGACCAATTTATTTTTATTTGGTAGATAATTTCCTGGCGTTCAACATTTAAATACGATTTCGGGCATATGGCCGCCACGACTATTTTTCACAAAGGTTATTCTGGAGGTACAATTTTCGACCACTCTTTCAAGCATTTGAGAGCTTTTTTTTAGCAATGACACTTTGAATATTGGTTTCCAAAGCATCAATCGTTGCTGGTTTATCCACATAAACCAATAACATCACGTATCTAAACAAAAATAATACTCGGGGATGGGAATTTTTGGTTATTATTGGAATGGCAAGGAAAATAGTCATCAATGGAATGGTACGGAAAATAATTGTTATCGTGTCACAACATTCGGAAGAGGAAGTAAACTTGCTTGCTTAGTTGCCTTTTATTTACTCTAACCTCTCCGTTCCCTTTACAAAAATGTTTTTATATATTGCAAATTTAATGATCTGTAGTAACAATATTTCATGGAACTTGCCTTGAGTGTCACCATTCTGTTGAAATAACAGTTCGTCCACATCCATATCTTGAAATTCCAACAAAAATTCATTGATCATGATTGTATCGATTTTCGATTCAATTCACGATAACGCGTAGTCCCTCCTCATTTTTAAATAAATAAGGACTAGCCCATAGACATAGATAGATTTCACCAGCCCATAGACCGCACCAAACAGTACATTTATCGGGATGCATCGGTAAACCTTGAAAAAAGCCTTGGTATTACATTCCTGTAGTGGAATTTGACCTTCTGTTTCAACAGACTTCGCAGCCGATTCAGAGTGTACAGAACCATTGCATGGCTGGTGCTACCTACGATCCTACTGACACTACAAATCCTTCCAGATCGTGGCTCGAACATACGACGACTGGTTTGTTAGAACAGTGCCCTATGCATTGAACCGCCAACTCGGGACGGTAATTCTTGAACGGCGTGTGGATTGTCGATTATCGTTCCAGCAAATTTAACGAATATTTTGTGCAATATGTCGTTCAACAAGCGCTCAAAGCCCAACAAAATAGAACGGCCTGCTGAGAGGACATTCAACCAAAAATGCGCATCATCACTGAAGAGAAGTTTTCGCTATAAACAGATTGAACACCGTTTTCGAAAATACATTTCCACGATTTAAAAGCGTTGTTTTGGAGTTGACCTATTCATGATGATTTGTCAAACAATACTAAGTAGAAACGTCACTGTACACTGTCGAAATAACTTTCAGGCAATAGAGTAATCCCTTTTGATATAAACAAAATTTAAAAAAACACCCGTTATATAGTCCGGTTCCAGTAGTCCTCTTATATACGAAAACCATAAGTTAGAGTTAGATCTACTGTCACCTTAAGGGTAAGATGAAGAAAACAGGAGCATTCGCGTCATTGTAAAAGCAGGATTGAACAAATTTTTCTATTTTTGTAACATGAAATTTTCGAAATCAAAAAAAAAGTTCGATGCCAAAAGTCTTAGAATTGCATGAAACGTCGATATTTTGTGGCTCCGTATATTGGGAAATATAGCTTTATTACATCTAGGCGGAATGGACGATGCAAACCAAGATAGTAGAACCGACGACACGACCAGACCGACGTCACGACCAGACACTCCGAAGAAAAATCAGTATTAAAAGTGTCTGGTAACAATTCACCTTCAGTTACCATAAATTGAGCAACCCCTTGGTTATCTTCTGGAGCAACACTGCTCTGGTTGCTATGAGCTTGTTACCAAGGCTCTTCAAAAGTTCAAATAAACATAAACAACTTAAACAAGTAACGAGAAGAATTTTTCAATTTTCATTCAAATTCAACCGACTGCTTCCTCTATTGCGGAAGATTCAAATTCGATAGGGATCGTCATCCAGTCGGATAACTCAACAAATTAGCAGTTTCGATCCCATCGGTGACTATAGCGTCAGTGATATTCCATTAACGGACCTTTCGGGGACGTGCGTTACATCCATTGGATACGAAACGAGGTCTATTGTATGGTGTATTCGCATATCGTTTGTTGCACATTTCTAAAAGAAGAAAACCAGAATCCGGTACTTAAATTACCCGAAGGTAAAAGCTTCAAACATCAACATTATTCAAACGTATAATTTCTTTTTAAAACTTTCTAGGCAACTTCAGATGAAATCTCGGATTTTAAAGTAATCCAAATTATCTGGTTTGCGTAATTTTTTTTCGCAAAATAAGCTTTAAAGAATCAATTAAACAGATGATAAAATTAAATACTGATTGTTACTCTACAAGAATTTCCGCATATCAGTTCGAAATGGATATTCGTCTTATACCGATTTTCCATATAAGACTGAACCACGAGAGCTTTTCTCTTGATAACATGATATCACATTTAAATAATATTGGATGAAGATTAATGATATAAATTAAGATATTGAAATAATATACTATTATTATTGTTAATATTATAAATGTTTCATACAAAATTGTTATTGATAAAACCAACAAATATGTGCAGTAATTGAGATATGCGCCCTTATTCTGAATAACGACGTATTGATTTTTCGATCGAATCATAGCTACCTTTGATTTTGCTAGCGTTATGGGGAATACAAATGAAATACGAGGGAAAAAACGATACGACGTTATTCAGAATAAGGGCGATGGACACAAACTACTTAACAATAATTTTTTTGGAACGGTTCTTTAATAAACGGAAGATGATTATCAGACATACAATAACGATCTGTAAATTATTTTTCATGCAATATATTTTTTAATACATATATTCACTCTGATTTCTGATTCGATCAAGATAATGGCTCGTGGTGAATGTATGTATTAGAAGAATTCCACATTTCATTAAACATCATGAGCAGATCGATATTTACACAATCTTCTCGTTTTATTGGTTTACATACAGATAAAACCGTTTTTTTTTCTCACAAATAGTATTCTACAAATTTATACGAAATTAATTTGTTTTTATTACCGAAACCGGTAGCCACGGTGAAGGTAATTGTTATTCGAAAACAACAGTTTAGTCTTGGTTGCCAAACACAAATATTTTTCGAACGACTTCATTTTGACATTACGAGTTACTGAGGGGTAGTTAAATTTGTGATACAGTTTTAATAGACGAGTGGCAGGTCATGTCGTCGGTAGAACTTTTTTTAGTTTTCAGCAAACTTCAACAGTTTATGTTGGAATTTAAGGAAGAGCTTGTCTTTTACTAAAAACTGTCCCAGAAAGTATGGACGCACTTTGATTTTGCTGTAAATAATTCACAAGTGTTAGATATTCAAATTTTATTCGATATACTGATAATATTAGACTACAACAACAGAATATTTTTCTCAATATTTGCTACTTAGCCATTGTAGACTAGCTGGCGCACCTTCTTGCGAACGTTCCTCATTAAAAGCCGTACAGACTTTTTGGCGACAAGTTTTGACACTTTTTTCCAATCTTTTTCGAACTGTTGAATAGTTTCGGCTGCCGAGACATGTTTCCTAAGATGTACCTTCGTTAATGCCCAAAATTCCTCAATTGCTCGAAGTTGTGGGCAATTTGGTGGATTCATGTCTTCTGCGACGAAAGTGATCATTCTAGCGTTGATTTCGAGTAGTGGCAAGAAACAAGATCTAGTCAGAAGAAAACAGGATCCTTGTGGCTTCGAATCATGGGTAGAAGTCGTTTTTGTAAACATTCCTTGATGTATATTTCGCTGTTCATTGAAGCAGTGGTGATAAAGGGTTTCGAAATCTTTCCGCAGCTACAAATTGCTTGCCAGACCATAGCTTTCTTACCAAATTTTTCGACTTCAACCGATGTCTCGGATTGGTTTAACACTTGCCTTTCTCGCACCGTATAATATTGTGGTCCCGGCAAGGATTTGTAATCGAGTTTCACGTAGGTTTCGTCGTCCATCATTATGCAGTTCAAATTTCCAGCAAGAATCGTATTGTACAGCTTTCGAACTCTCGGCCTGTTCGATGCTTTTTTTCGGACTACGTTTTGTTTGTTTCTGCTTCTTATAGGTTCGAAGATTCAAACGTTCTTTAGCACGAAGAACATTTGACTTCGAAGTGCCCACTCTTTTGACCACATCCCCAACCTTCAGTATACGTTTATACAACTGAGGGTTAGCAGGACCTTTTTTTCGACCCGTTTTCGGTTTATCCTCAAAGGTGTTATCCTCACCGAACTTCCTGATTGCATTTCTCACGGCTTTTTCACTTACTCCTTCCATTTTTGCTATCTCTCTCAGTGACAGCCCGCGTTCTGTGCACCTTTGTACACAATTTTTAGACGTTGTTGCTGAAAGTCCACGCATTTCGAATCAAACTAATGAAAACTAATAAACAACTGCAAAAGTGGTTAGAGAAGAGTGTAAACAACAGGACGCATCCATAAAAATTGACAGATTCTGAACCATTGCAAAAAGGCAGCGGTTTTTGGTTGCGTCCATACTTTCTGGTACAGTCTTTAGTTCTATATGTCTGAAAAACTACTTGAACTAAATTTTTCAAAGTCCTGTGTAAATTTCAAATTTGCTATACGTTGGAAGCACTACTGCCACCTACTCGACTGTTTGCCGCGATCTTTCAAAACGTTCCACTACGTTCCGGAACAATAAAAAATCCTCCTGCCTGTTTTAGAAATATTTCATCTACAACAATTTTAACACTTATCACACGATTTCCCTAAGTGTTATAGACATTTATTTCCATGTCGCAAAAATTACACGAAAATTCGATCGCAATAAAACAAAACCCAACTTGTCATTAGCGGCCCTTACACGAGCATTAAAAATGTCATTTTAAATGATGACTAAGTAATGATGTATTTCAAATTTGTTAGAAATCTCGTCATTAGTGCACCATTACACGTTCATTAAAATGATATTATTTTTTAGTAATGACATTTTTAATGACTCGTGTAAGGGCCGCTATTTTACCAACAGCAAAACAAAAATCTATCGTGAAGCAACGATGCCAGATAGCACCATTTCCATAGATTGGCAATTTTCTCGGAAGCTCGCCAGACAAAACTAGGTTCTGTAGTTCCCCGTTAATAAATTTAAATTTCCGTAGATTTCCGCAGAAAAAATCCAATTTCCGTAGATTTTGTCTACGGATCCGTAGATCCGTAGAAAATGTTCAAATCCGTAGATCTACGGATGTGTGAAGTGAATGCATTCCCCAAAATAGTGTTAATCGCGGTGAGATCTGCAAGTGTTCCTCAGGTTGATCATTTGAAATTTTATATTCTATATCTGATATCTGTGATTTCACCATTTTCCCATGTGCTTTTTATAGCGATCGCAAAAGCTTCAGATTCGGGGAAAGGTTCAAGTCTTGGATGTGTACACCAACTGCTCGACCGTTTGCTCAATAAAACTGACAATTTAATGGAGACGCACCGTCGATTACGTATGTACTAGTTTGTAGTACGGCGCTATAGAAAATCTGATATTTATCCCCCTACTCCAATATTTTTTCAATCTGAAACTTGTACCGGGAACAGTTTCAAATGATACGTAATTGCAAAATACATAAGCTGTTGAGATCAAGAGAATCAGAATCAAATATAAAATTGTGAAAATTTCAGTAAATCGTTCGTCGTAATGTCTTGACGAGATACCCAATAATTATTGTTACTGTATCAGAGTCATCAATATGAAAACTGAAATTTCGAATAAGTTTCAAGCTTATTTAAATTTTTTTTTTCATCACGAAAAAATCAAAATACATTCAACATTCGACTTTGCTTTATTAGAGTTGTATTAAAGTGCCAAGCTCAAATCCCTTTTTCACAATGTTAAAACTAATAAACAAAGCATAATGTATGTTCATTTCCTAGCCTTTTCGTAGTTATCAATGTACCACTGAACCGTTTCTTTAATGGCCAAGTCGAAATCGGTAAATTGGAAATCAGGTAATAATTTTCTCAGTTTCGCATTGGAGGCCGTCTTTTTGTACTGTCCATCTGCTTTACTGCTATCAAACTCCAACTTTCCTTTGAACTGGAATCCCTGCACCAAGGATTCCGCCAAATGGGCAATAGTAACTTCCGCTGCTTCGTCCACCGACAAAATGATGGGTTCCACGTTTTCATATTCTCTCAATACCCAAATAAACAATTTCGCCAGATCCTTGGAATATATAAACTGCCGAAGAGGTTTGCCCGTACCGTAGACTGAAAAGATTTTCTCTTTTTGGGGTTTCTAGAAAAATGATTTTTGTTATAGATGTAAAATAACGTCCAGAAAAGCAGTACCTCTGGATCTGTTAAGTATATTGTCTCATGTAGTCTATGGATCATTCCAGGAATCACGTGACTCACACCGGGAGTGAAATTATCGAACGGTCCGAAGACGTTACACGGAACAACTGAAGTGAACATGTCGCCATGCTGCTGATTGTAGGCACGATTCGTAATGTCAATCAGTCTTTTGGCATAACTGTAACCAAAGTTCGAGTCATGCGGAGGCCCATTGTGAATCTGCAAACCATGAAATTTCAATAAAACATGTTCAAACTGCTCTACGAATGTTTACCATTGTCTCATCAATTGGGTAACTAGTTTTGTCTGGAAAGATACAGGTGGATAGACAGGAGACAACCTTTTGCACTTTGTATTCGTGGCTCAGCAAAAGTACGTTATCGTTGATTTGAATGTTTTTTCGTAGAAAATCTAAATTGTTGTTCATGTTGTGAAACAACCCACCAACCATTGCCGCCAGGTGTATCACGTGTGTTGGTTGATATCTTTCGAACATGGCACGCGTTGATTGGAGGTCCCTGAGGGGTGCAACATGTAGAACTCAGTTAATTTGTGTAAGAGTATATTTCTCTCGTCACATAGAAAAAGAAATGTTTTATGTTTACAGAGATGTTAGAACATTACTTTCCTTGCCACATATCGTATAACAAATAAATTAGCTTACGTGAGATCGGCATCTTTGGACCCGACAAATAACCATCGTTCGTTTGGTGGTTTCTCTTCGTTGATCACCGCTTCGATGGCCTTCCCCACGAGTCCTGTTCCACCAGTCACCAGAACCGTTTTACTCATTCTGCATTTAAATATTACAAAACTACTTAGAAAAATTTACAAGTAAAATGATTATTCCATTATCTTCCGGCACTTGATTGGAAAACATACGTACCTTATCCGGTGTTGTTGACGATGGCACTTCGTAGCAGTGATGCCAGATTTTCTGATAATAGTTAAGATAAAAAAATGTTCTGTTAGTAATGATTCAAGGAAAGAGATGGGTGACTGGGGTGCAACAAGCAAATGTTTGAAAATTGTCTGTAAAACTGCATAAGAAAAAAATTATAATTTAAACATATTTCCACATCGAAAATTTTTAGCAGGAGTGTGGAGAAATATTCCAATATCAAAACAAATTCATAAATCTGGCACCTCTAATTCAAAACTGAATGCCAACATTTGACATTTATCGGTTATTGAACGTTACACAAATGGAAATTTTATTCTCTGCGTTACACTAAGCAAAGGTTCGTATCTCTAATAGAATAGTTGTTATATTTGTCGTTAGGTAGCGCAACTGTTGCGAAAGGGTATACACCTACACCTGAAAGAACATCTTTCGAAAATTAACGAATTCCTATTGAAAAATCCAACCAACTCTTCTGCGATCGCTGCGCGGTGCGAGTGGCGAGCTTTGAACTAAGCGATGATGATAATTTCCAGATTTTGCTTGAAGATTCGAACAGAATGCAAGGTTTTTATTTTTTTTTCTTATGAATCGAATACTAACATACAAAAACGTGTGAAAATTCGGTAAGAAAATCGATCATTAATGATTCAGTAATTTTCCGTGGTATGTTTGTTTGATATTTATGGAGAAATCGTAACATGAAATACCAAATTCGAAGAAGTGAGGTTGGGTACTGTTTTCATATCTGGGATATTCTTTGTTTTTTGGGTTGGATTTTGAGAATAATTGATAAATTATGATCAAAATTTTTATGACTAGTCTATTTACTCATGTTTTATCATCTAAACCAAATCTGTATGTGAACTGAAAATTTCAAATTTCATCCGAGATTGTCAAGAGTATAGGACAATATGAAATCATATGTTTGATGACAACACGTGAATAATCGTTTTTCTTACCCATATTTGTAAGGTTTTGCCATCTGCATTCTTTCAAATTCAAGTAAATTGAAAAATTCGTCAAAAATTTTTCTAAATACATAACGCTATCTCGTGGTGATCACGCTGATTAGATTGTTCAATTGTCGAATCAAGTCAGCTTTTCCCCCTCGTCATCCTAACAAATTAGTTTCGACTGAATGAGTCTAAACCTGCAACTCACCATTGCGATGTCAATTTCATTTTGTTTGGGAAAACAATTTTCCATGCTGTCTGTGCACACTGGATTCGATCGATTTCGGCACTTATGTGAACTGGTCGGTGCCTTTACTTATCATATTATTATGTCAACGAATTACACTTTTGTTAAAGATTTTTTTAATCTAAACTTTGAAGTAGAACACATCTTTGTTTTTATATAGGGGTGTAAATTAGAAATGTGGTCAGCTTTTGAGCACTTACAGCTCAGTCAGATTAGTTTCAATCAGTAATATTATTTAACCAATTGATTGGAAATATTTCCACGTATTGATTTGAATGTTCATAGCCATGTAAAAGACTAGATTAAACTAAAAGTAAAATGTCAGGTTTGTAAATTTTCCGAAAACAAAAATTCGAATTTATTTCAAAATTATAAGGATTATAAATTATGTTTTTTCCAATTTTGTCATTTTGAAAAATCATGGGGAATTTCGAACCACTTTGCGAATAGAGACAATTTGAATAAATATTCATGTAAAACTTCGTATGACTGTGGAATGAAAGAACATAAGATTTTTCCATTTTTGCAGACATTTTGGCACAAATTACCTAATAAAACATTTAAGTGAAAAAAGCAGTCCCGAACGTTCGTCGTCTTCCAAGTCCTCCCGTCCCTCTTGAAAACGTTTAACACGTGAATACGACTACGAAATAGACAATCATCGCCATAAACTTGTTTCGTCATTTGATGAGTTTCGGTAAAAGTTGCTCTTTGTTCGATGCTCACCTTCCCACTAACACTACAAATGTACTGTCACATTTAGTGCGATATTTCAGCTTCTTTACGTCCAAATGTCAAGAAAATTTTATACGACAACACTGGAGGATACATAATTGACGGATAACAATTTCAGACAGATGGCAACACTAGGAGCCGCGCTGTTTAAAAAGTGCTGGAGCGTTTGAATTGTACCTTGATGTAACAAGTTAACCTTTCGTTGTTACTTCGCTCTATTGTATGTGTGTACTAACAATAGATTGTTTGGATACATTGTTTCAGTTACTTATTCTCTTACTTTGAATCTTCTAGTGATAAAGGCTTCAAGTGATGTAAGTAGTTAAGACAATAGATTTTTTCGATTGTTAATTCTCTCACAATAGACTGAGCGAGACAAATATTTGAAATCATGTCAGCAGAATCTATTGATATGAGAAGCAGTCAGTCTTAAATCATGGACGAACAATTGTTTGGTTTTGAAACTGACGAACATTTTGATGCTAATTCAAGTCATGTCATTGAAAATGGCCATGGTTTAAAATTATTTAGTAATAGCTTTTCATATCATAAAGACAAACAGGTAAAACAAATTCAAGATATTCGAGCTTTAGTGATGAATTAATAATTAATAAATTTAATTGTTATTAACAGTAGCTCGAAAACAGATGGTACTTGCAATGTGCGCTGCGACGCGGACAACAATACAGCGGAAGAGCTCGAACCGTAATAACTACTGGGAAGCAATCATTGATATTCGAATCGAACCATAACCATCCACCAGATCCATTAGTAGTAGAATCGTCTCGCTATCGTTGTGTCCTGAAGCGCAAAGCGAATGAGGGTTCCGAAAACCCATGAAAAATCATTAGACTGTGTGCACGTGCTCAGATGGTACAGAAACAAATGATAAAAATAATGGATCTTACTTGGAAAGATCTCAAAAAGAAAGTTTGATAATTTTTGATTTATTATTCAAGAATTGATAATTCAAAACTATTTAAAATTATTAATGAAAAGCTTTTATTTTAGGTGCAAACAACACTAGCCAAAACCGCGCAACGCAGACTTTGTCAACGTCAGCGATATCACGCTGTTTCACCAACGGATCCTGAAGACTACTACTCAGTGGACAAACACTTTTGATGTAATAGAATTTTTTCTGAAGAATGTTGACATTAATGGAGGATGACGCATCCTGATTTTTAGAACAAACGATAATCTAACGCGCCTAAGTCAGTCGGACTAAATTATTTTAGATGGAACTCTCTTCTCAGCTCCTAGAAATTTTCGTCAACTTTTTACAACTCATGGCTCAGTTGATATGGGCGTACATAGAAAATTTCTACCTTTCGTCCATTTTCTTTTATCAGATAAATGCGAATCCACATTTAGAAGTTTTAAAACACATCTGTTCCGATAAGGGAATTGATTTTACCACAACAGTTTTTTTGACTGACTTCGAATCTGCTGAAATGAACGTAGTCAGAAAAGTATTTCCAGACAGTGTTCAATTGGGTTGCTTTTTTTACTTAACTAAAAATTGGTGGAAGCGTATTCAAAAACTAGAAGCATAAATATGCAGCTACCAGTAGGTTTGGCTGCCATAAGAATACATGCCCCAGATTCGATGGCATCTTTTTTCGATTACATATCTAAATCTTATGTTTACTGTAAGACAAAACTTGGTACTCGTATGTCTTCCGTGAGATTTCCGCCGGCTGTTTGGAATACTCGTCACAATACTTTAAATGATATGCCTCGAACATCCAACGCCATAGAAGGCTACCACAATAAATTCAATAATTTTATTAAAAAATAGAGTAATGTGACGTTCTATGCTGTACTCAAAATGCTTTCAACTAAAAAAGCAGCCTACGACGGTAGAGTTTTTGTGGCATCTACAAGGTCCTCTGCCAACTAACCGTAAAACGTGAAGCTTCCCTTCAAAATGATGAATGTTGCATGATTTTGAAAAATAAAACGTGTTTCATCCACCTAGCAGTGAGATGATTCCTTTTTTTTTTATCAATCAGCATGTGTTTTTCTCGTGAATATTTTTCGTCGTGTTTAGTTTTCATGAAATTATTTAATGATTAAATTATTGAAACTTTGGTACTGCAGGACGAATAGAAGATAGAAATTGTATGAAACCTTAAGATTATTTTTTTCAATCTAAACGTGTAACCAAAGTTGCCTGGTTTTATTGTCCTCTTCGTACATTTTTTTCAAGTTTTTTTGGGTGTTGAGCTCGAAAAAGTCTAATTTCAATGTGTATCAGGCAACTTATAATAAAGTAATTGATCGAAACAGTTATTTTGAGTGATAGTGCAGCTGTGGCAAATGTGTGTGTGTGCGTTGTTTAGTGAAAAGTGATATATTATAGCATTACTGATTCGTGAAAATTTAAAAAATATTCCAACGACGGAAAGTGTGAATTTACTAAAAATTAAACGATTCCAAGCGATCGAAGCGCCATCTGCATACCAGTAAAGGAATGCGTAAAAATTTACTAGTCAATTGTGTGATTCAAGCTGAAAATCTAAAATTAGTCTGCAGCAAACCCATCCGTGAGTGTTTATTTTATTTTTGTCAGTGGTGGTGTGTCATTTACAGCAATGAGAATAGGAGAAGCAAAGATACTATGTTAGTGAGATCATTCCTTAGAGATATTTTACATTTTTCATTTGGGTTAAACGCTATATTCAAGATGCGTGCGTGAAGTTTATAACCGTGCAGATATTTTTTTGCGTTAGTAGTATTTTATTATTTTGGTTAGGGAGTAGATATCGATATTACTTCGTATCGAGTAAGGCGTTGTTGTTCGATTGATAACAGGCCCGTACCCAGGATTTCGTTTCGGGAGGGGCTCAAAGATAAAAAATAATGCTACTGAAGATCGCTTATGTACCTAATTCTCGGTGTGCATTTTACGGGTGTTTTAAACAGACACTTTAAACTTTTCCACTGGAACTGTTATTGTACTACATTTCGTTACTTTTACTGTCTTATTATTTCTGTAACACATGTCTGAGACCTTCTAAATAATTATATATCTGTGTTTGATTTCGGGAGAGGCCGGGCCCCCCGGGTCCCATCCCCCTATGGGTACATGACTATTGATTGATTGATAATATTCCAGGGATAGCATGCCAGTACACCGGCAGTATATTGAAAAAAAAAAACAGAACACAACGAATTAAATGTATGAATAGATATAAATAAACTTTAAATTAATAATAATAATATGAATTGATATCGAACTTCCCGACAGCCGGCTGTCCTGAAGTTTGCGAGTTTCTAAAGAATTTCATAGTTAAGTATGATACACGTATTAATACAAAACGCGATAAAATTGCGACGTACTCTAGGTAGCCGGCTACTCAGAGCAATAAACTCATGATAATATTATTTGAAATTTTACTTACAAACAACCCCTTCCTGTGATGCATGTGAAAATGCAAAGGATTCCTCGGTTTCTACTAACAACATACATTGAACTAACTAACCTTCCTTCCAAAGTAGATCTGCATTCGGATGTGGCCGGTGTCGGTAGCATCAGTGTCAATGTAGTTTACACAATGTGAAACTACGTGCTATTCCCAAGTATGTAAGTTGTTCAAAAACAAAAACATTTTGCAAGCTTAACTGATTCTGATCAATAACAAAGTAGCAACAAACAGGCTGTCTCTAATGCTAATGCTTATATAAGCACTTTATAATTGTTCGCTTCATAAATTTTTCCCACAGTCAATGGTGCGATAATTTCAAATACCAAATTGTCGGTCACGGTCAAGATAGTCAAAATTAATGAATAAATAAATCCTGTAAATTTTATGATTCCAGCCTCAAAACTGGAATTACCGAGAACTATCATGTATTGAAACTAGATCACAATGAAAGGAACACCTTTACACAAAACACTTTTTTAGTTTGACTTTTATCTTTTAATTGGAGCCAAATTTATCTTTAATGTTCTAGTCGTACGATCCACCAGTCATCAAAATCATAAATATTCGAATGATTCGTTCTCAGTATGGATTGCTTCATACTAAAAATATCTTCAAACTATTTTGAACGGTTGGGTCATAAAATGTACGTTAATCAACAAAATTTCATATTAAATTGAACAGCAAAATATACAGTTTTTCATAACGTCCTCCCTCTGTTTCATAGGGGCCGTTTGGTATAAAGCTATTTGGTATAACGGTCATTTGGAATGATAATTATTTGACATAATATGCGAAAAGTACTAGAATTATATAAATCCATTGGGGTATTAGCAGAGATGCCATTTATACAGATTTATCTGTATTATACAGATTTTTGCATGCTCATACAGATTTAATACAGAGCACAGATTTTATACAGATTTCCTCAATTAAATACAGATTTGTACAGATCTCACAAATAGTAAGAAAGAAAAAAGAGTATTTGATTCCTGTGACGAGATAAAAGTCTATCAATCAACGGACAAATCACAAATTAATATGTAAATCTGTTGTGAAATCCATTTATTTTATAATTTGAGACCAATTTGAACTGATATTCAAGGAAATGATGGCATCATGAAACTTTACTGTCAAACTGAGAGTTGTATGACGTTGCATATTGAGTGTTAAAATTCCATGTCAAATTATGAAGTCAACAATTTAAAACTAGATGAATATATGGAATTACAATTCAACTGTTGTGGATAAAACATTTAAAAAAAACTATGAAAATCTACGCCTACAACCACAATCTATTGGAATAACATCTTTTAGCATCATTTTGTTGTAAGAATTTCATTTTATTAGTGAATACAGATTAATACAGATTTTTTGTACTAAGCAATACAGATTTTCTATGGAAATATCTGGCATCTTTGGGGATTAGAGTGGAGCGCTTAAAAAGGACGAAGCAAAGAAAACTTACTATAGTGATGTGGCGCAGTCACATACAGTCCACCCGTGTAATCCACCCGTTTTCCCGGTTCTCGGTTCTCATTTTCGACAAGTTTTCTTTTTCTTAGAACTTGTTCAAGGTGAGTACATATTATGCCAAATGGTGTCGCCCTTGTGGATGTTACAAAATAAAATGCTCATTGCTCGGCTCTGCAACTTTCATTTGCACAATAATCAATATAATCTCGGAGTTGGAAGCCCAATCTACGAAATTATGCACAATATGCTTGAATTATATGTTTAAAACTTATGTCATGAGAATTATGTTTTGTAACTTTCAATAAGATCTATTGTACGATATGCTCTAATCACATGTTAGAACCAAATTATGCCAAATATTTTAACGCCAAACAGTATGATGCCATACAGTGTTATGTCAAATAGGGTAGCCCCGGAGGAAACACGAGTCCCACTTAGCCGGAGTAGCCGCAATAACCCTCCGTTTGACAGATATTTTTATACCTTTGGTCTGACTAAAGGTCTGGCCAGACCCCTATTCATTTACGTGTATTTTTACGCATTTCGATGTAACTTAGAACTGTATTCAGGTTCATTTCTATATAAACCAGGTATATTTCGTTTCTTAAATTTCTTATTTGTCATGGCATATGATTTTCTGAAATCATGTAAAAGTAAAGATATTAAACGGAAAAATAGGAATAAAAAAACCAATAATGTTTTGTGTGTTTTTTGTTAATTTTATTTTATAGAAACGTATATTAAATTTATTTATTTTAGGAATTTTTCATGAAATATGTTCTGAACATTTTTATGAGTTTGTCATTGTAGTATTCATGCAAGAAAAACATATGTATTGAACCTATGAATGCTTTTATCAAATTGGAGATGAACAATTTGAAACAATACAAACGAAGTTTTTGATGAATTGTCATATAAGTGCTTGTACGATCAGCTACAACATTCAATGGAATGTTGATTGGTTCACCGAAAAAAGTTTCAATAGACGAACGAACGACAAAATGTTTGATTACATGAAAATTATTCATTCGGGTTTCAATGTTCTGGAGTTCTAGACAAAGAAAGGAGAAAAGTGCATCTTGCATCGTCGAGTTCTTTGCAAATACAATAGGCCGTCAATGCCATCACATCCAACATGTTGTTAAAAAATTACACTGTTGTGCACGAGACTCCACCGATCATGATAAAAAATGCAATTTTAGAACTCTTCTATCAACAGATTTAAATTTGAAAAATAGACAAATCATTGCGAAACACTATCTAGGATTCTAAAGCTATTTTCAGGAATTAATTTATCAGCGTTTGAGCATTTAGTAGAATAATTTCACAAGAATAATTTTTTTTTAGAATTAAATGGTGTTAAAAATTTTATTCTGTTTGTTTTTTTGGAAGTAAGAACCTTTCAGTTACTAATATATAAAATGCGTTCAAGAAGTATGAATAATAATATTTTTAGCAAAAGTTTTTATTGCAAACTTCCGCTTCCGTTAGTAAGCGGTATATCCAAGTGAAAGCATCGCTCTGATTGGTTAATCGATGCAAAAGCGAAACTGTTGGAAGCACGCGAATCTGTAAATAGAAGCGAAATAATAGCTAACGTTTCAGTCCTACGCGTAGCATGCTAGAGGTAGGTTGTTGCTAGACAGCAAGACAAAAAGTGCCATAAAACGATTTGAAGTTTTGATTGGTATGCTCTGATCTTGTATCATGCAAGCTCGGATGAAATTCCATGTTATGTTGTTTCGCTACCAAACTTGAACACAAGCTTGGCGAAAAGAAGGTTAAATATCAAAATCGTATCGTAAGTATGGTACAAGATAGTATGCATACCTTTGGGATATTGATGTTATCACGTCGGCTATAAAACAAACAATGTTCGGTTTTGGTTCCTAATCAAGATCAATCTAAGCACACTCTCGTGCAATTGCGGATTCAAAGTGTGACGATTGATTGAACTGTTTGATTATAGATCACTGACTGGGACTGATCCTTGTAGTTTTATGCCAAATGTCTTTATAACAGATGACCTTATACCAAATAATGTTTCTGGGCAATAAATTTCTGGGTAGAAAGCTTCGACTTTTCATATTCCGTAGAAAGCTTTTTCTAGGAAACAGTATATTATTTCTGGGGAATGGTCCTTGCTGCAGGAAATTTTCCGACGTAATGGTCTCTGGGAAATAGTTTTCGGGGAATAGTTGTAGAATAACAATTGTGGTTCGATTGACCCGTTGATTATTTTTTAAATAATCAACATTTGTTTGGACAACCATGTTCTAGTTTAAAACAAACATATTTTTTGCATCTTCAATATTTTGTTTGAAACGACCATTTCCTTTGGCTTGACGTGCAACGAGTCGTTTTATTGTTTTAAACAACCAGGATTAGTACTGCGTGATCAGAACTCAAAAATATTTCCCTGAACAGCAATTTATATTTTTCAATGGCAGCGCTGTTCGAAGCCATCCCGGGTAGGTGTAAATAGCAAACAAAGGTCAAAATAATAACAACTTTTACCATCATATCTTGGATTGATGTTTCTGTGTTGTCAGAGCGATACTTGATATTTTCGTGATATTTCATCAAGGGATCAAGACATTGTACAATATCTGTTCAACATCAAAATTAGTTATAATATCTTATTTCGTTATTGATGAGCTATTTCAATTTCATTAAGTAAATTGACCCAGTAGTTTTATCTTCAAATAAAATACCATTGAATAAACTGCATCAGCATCAGATAAGAGAAATACTTAAGATATTGCTCTATTCTAAATGCTAGAATATAAAATAATTAACAAATTCATCTTCTATAAATATTTTGTTCTTGGTTTGATATTACAATGACAGAATTTTTTATTTTGTTGCTATTCGCACATGCAAGCTTTGTTATGATTTTTGATATTTTAACTCTTATTTCAAACTAAATAATGTTAATTTCTACCATTGAGATGTTTGATTTTAATGACCGAATTTGGTATTGGTTTGCAAATCACTTCTACCCGGGATAGAACAATAATCACAAATTATAAAATTTCCAGACAAGTTTAATGGAATAGTTGCAACCGAGTGACTTCGCCTTGTCAACTAAACCATGTATGTTTTATAAATAATTTTGTCGTTGTAACGGGTGATTTTTTAAGAGCTTGAGAACTTTTTTAAACAATAAAACGCATAAAATTTGCAAAATCTCATCTGTTCTTTATTTTAAACGTTAGATTGGTACATGACATTTACTTTTTGAAGATAATTTCATTTAAATGTTGACCGCGGCTGCGTCTTAGGTGGTCCATTCGGAAAGTCCAATTTTGGGCAACTTTTTCGAGCATTTCGGCCGGAATAGCCCGAATTTCTTCGGAAATGTTGTCTTCCAAAGCTGGAATAGTTACTGGCTTATTTCTGTAGACTTTAGACTTGACGTAGCCCCACAAAAAATAGTCTAAAGGCGTCAAATCGCATGATCTTGGTGGCCAACTTACCGGTCCATTTCTTGAGATGAATTGTTCTCCGAAGTTTTCCCTCAAAATGGCCATAGAATCGCGAGCTGTGTGGCATGTAGCGCCATCTTGTTGAAACCACATGTCAACCAAGTTCAGTTCTTCCATTTTTGGCAACAAAAAGTTTGTTAGCATCGAACGATAGCGATCGCCATTCACTGTAACGTTGCGTCCAACAGCATCTTTGAAAAAATACGGTCCAATGATTCCACCAGCGTACAAACCACACCAAACAGTGCATTTTTCGGGATGCATGGGCAGTTCTTGAACGGCTTCTGGTTGCTCTTCACTCCAAATGCGGCAATTTTGCTTATTTACGTAGCCATTCAACCAGAAATGAGCCTCATCGCTGAACAAAATTTGTCGATAAAAAAGCGGATTTTCTGCCAACTTTTCTAGGGCCCATTCACTGAAAATTCGACGTTGTGGCAGATCGTTCGGCTTCATGATGAAATGTCAGAGCATACTGAGCAAATAATAATGCATGAAAATCATAACCTCAAAAAATCTGAGCAAATACTAATGCATGAAAATCCTAACCTCAAAAAAATCACCTTTTACTTCTGGCTCTGTGTGGCATATGGGCAGTACTGTGGTGACTGTGAAATAATAAAATGTTCATTGACTTGACAGAAATACGAAATATTGTTTGTTATAGAATTCATAAACTAAGCTCAATCGTCAAATATATTCCTAGAAAATGTTCCGTGATTTTTGCTATTGAGGGTGGGTGCACTCATATGAAATATAGGACATGTTGTAGACGCAAAAGTCAAGCTGTTGAGTAAAATAATGAACTCAAACCTGTCCGGGGCGGGATGTCCGAAAAAAAACGTCTACGGCTATGTAGTATTCGTATTGAGGTTCAAGAATGGACTCAAAGCTACGGCAGAAAGCAGCATCCCTACTAGGTCCCGGTTTGGAACGACTGACCCTACAACGTTCAAACATTTCAATAAGCTGTTGTGACAAGTAAAATAATTCACACGTTATTATGACTGTTATTTATACGACTGAATCCGTGGTAGTTGCGCACCGAGACTGTCAGCGCAGTCCGCGAAGAAAGTGTTACAATAGTGTCCATGTCCGGGTATGACGACCTTTCCTGTGTGCCGTGTCATAGCTGGTACAATCGTGTGGGTCAAAATGCTTCCTGCCTTGGATCGATATTTCACGGATCGTTGGAAAGAAATGTAAACTTCGGGTTAAAAATACATTCAATGCTGGATAACTCTATCCGATGGAGTTCTGAAAGCCTTTTCTCTGCTTTGGAAAGATATTCGGTCTTACAATGTCCGGAGAAAACGATAGTCCGACCCTCCGAAGAGCACACCGTGTGCCAGTAGAGCCGCGATGCTGCGGTGATTTACGTACATCATACTGTTTCGCAACAAAAGCCCACACGTGCTAATCTCCCGTGGAACGACGACGATGACGACGACGGAGCCAGCTGGCTGTGTCCAGCACATTACATACCGGGTCTCAACGGTCGGGTCACTACGGAGAAGGAGCTCCACATATGAATATGTAAGCTTGGCATTATAAAATAGATAAAAAATATTAAAATGAATTATCGCACCAACACTTGGGTCGATTAACAAATAATCACCATTAATAACAATGGTGATCGTGTGCCGAGCAAGCAGGGTGTGCGTTTCAAGGGATCCGATGAACGGGCCTTCGGTGGTCAACCTACGGCTGCAGGCCACGGTGCCTGACTGAGTAGCGGAGTTCGCCGGAGGCTGAATAAAACTGAATTATTTTTGCACTTTGGATGCGCCTTTTCGGTGGGATGGATGCAGGAGAACGACCACCCGCCAGACCACCCGCCTGCCCGTCTGCCAGTTTCGCCTTAGAATAACCCACAGTCAATGATCATGACAATCCTGACGGTCGTCGGTTTGTTAGCGGTGGTGTACCGCGAGAAGAACCTGAATTTATGAAGGGATTGAAAATAAGCTAAATGAGCTTTGATTATGATTTGAATGGGTGCTAAATTTAAAATTTCTGTTTTATGCCCGGGTCTTGTGCGGGGGGTCCGGGCGATGTGGGGGCGGCCGGGTGTTTAATTCAATTAATGAAATGCGAGATGGTTAGTACTTGTCCCAATCCGAACGTCTTTCTCTCTCTCTCTCTCTCTCTCTCTCTCTTTCTCTCGTTTGAGGTTCGAGAGGCAACAGACGGTAGTGTTTTGACTGCGCAATAGATCGTAATTCATGTCTTCTCTGAAAGGTGACAGGAACTGTTTGAAGCTTTTCTCCGGCGCGTAATCCGATGAATGATTTCAGCCATATATTTTGCATCATTATGGCAGAGAAGATTGGCTCTATTAATTTTACTGCGCTATGATGATGAGTTTCTCGGATTAGGTTCCTTATTCAAATGGGGTTTTCGAATTGGAATTCAACTTTCTAGTCTAGGCCAGTGATCTCGGAATGTTGGATGTTTTTACCTTTTTATATATTTTTTTTCCTAATAAAATAACATTCGATCGAATATTTCATGATGTCTCTCCTACGTTTTGGTATAGATACGGAAAGTCACCCAATTATAAAGCTAAAATGTTGTTCAATTGTTTCAGGCAGTTTCCACTGAAAAGATTTATTCTACAAACTTGTCTGTTGATATTCTCATAACAAATTAGCTTGAAACGGTTAAATGGAGGTTTGGCCTTTGAGCAAAAAAAAAAAACTAGAACTGCTGTGCTACGGATTTTTTTAAAAATATTGATGTAGGACCACAAACCTATTATTAAAATCACTATACGGAGCCGGGCGTCAATTGAAAGTTTCAAAACTAGCTGCGTAACTTTTCTCTGTTATAATTTCGAATGATTATAACTCAGTCACATGTTGATGGATTTCTATAATTTAACAACCAATAGATTCGGATGCATTCAACTTAAACATGTATGGCAATGTCGATTCAGTATTTCAAATTTGTTTGAATCTACTTATATTTTCACGAATCAACCACAGCACGCCATCACGATGTCATCCGTTTGATTTCTCTCGCACGGCCGACGGTTGCGATCGTTTCTTACACCTCGTATTTCATTTGCAGTCAGAGTTGCCACATATACAGATTAATCTTTATTTTACAGATTTTCCAGATAAATTTTTGACCAAGATTCCGTATATGCAGAAATACAGATTGAACAGATTTTTGATAGCATGAATGAAAAATTGAAATTAATACTGGTTTTTCTCGAAGTAGAACCATAATCCTGGTTTTGTGTTGATTCCAAAAAGAGGATTAAATCTACATTAAAGAGAATATTAGGAACGGTAAACATTACAAATGATCCCATTTGCTAATGTGGATTTTTCTATGTTCACTTTTTATTGCAATTGGTTCAACAAAAATTCCTTCGAAGGTGTAAAGATGACGGCCTCGTTCGTAATGTGAGGCGATTAAAAACAAACATTGCCAATCACACTATCGCCCTTATTCTGAATAACGACGTATTGATTTTTCGATCGAATGTGGTTCGATCGAATCATAGCTACCTTTGATTTTGCTAGCGTTATGGGGAATACAAATGAAATACGAGGGAAAAAACGATACGACGTTATTCAGAATAAGGGCGTATATCTCAATAAGGGGCTGTCCATAAAAGACGTCACGCTTTTTTTAACGATTTTTGACACCCCATCCCCCTTTGTCGCAAATTTTCACAGAAGCAAAGACCCCCCACCCCCTATGTCACATGTCACGTATTCAAAATAAATAAAATTCATCTCAAGACATTCTCAATATGTATGACAAACCATACAAATATGAGGGAAAATCGATTTATTACATGCTGTCATTAGATTAAAAAATATCCCTAAAACTACAAAATCATCGGAATTATTTTATTAATATCAATTATATGAATTAACAAAAGTATTTGGTTGGAATTGATGAAACATTTAAATCATCTGTTTTATTCCTCCTAGGGGTACACAGATATATTATTGTTTTAGGTAAAGAATGATATTTCCTTAGCGTAGCATACAGGGCTGAGAAAATAAAGGCCAAAACCTCATCAAAACGAGATCACTGCCGGAGAATCTTGCCATGATCAGTTGATCAGTGAATTTTAAATCACATCGATCAATATCGGTACTGATCTTCCGTCACACAATGGGTAGTGATTTTGAGCTAAAATGATTCTTGATTTATGTAAGTTCAATCATTGGATGATTCGATAAGCTTTGATGTTGGTGGAGAAAAATCACATATGATCAAGATAAGACATGACATGATCTACGTCTGAAATCGTTGATCTCCCGCTCTTTTTCAAATGGAGTACAATTGAATAAACTGCGTCAGAATCAGATAAGAGAAATTCTTATTATATACTAAGGAGTGTAACGATAAGTAGTTAGCAACATTCAAACAGTTATTATTCTGAAATGGCTTAATTTTTTGCAGCGTGTTTTGCGGTGACATGTTTGTTTACATGTCAATAAAAGCTGCTCAATGGATTGGTTTCTGTACGGTTTATCGTTTATATGATGAGTCGAATTGATCCGGAAACGCGAAAGAAAATTCTGCACACTTGGTGCTCAGAAAGTGGTGTCACGTACAACGAAATTGCAAAACGGGTGAAAGTGCACCACACCAGTGTTAAAAATATTACCGAGAAGTTCGGTAAGACAATTTCCATGAAGGATTTGCCCCGATCCGGTAGGAAGACGGGTCCCAGCCAGCTTCTCCAGGACTTAAAAGTGGTTGAGTACATCAGGAAAAACCCACCGGCGTCGACGCGGGATTTGGTCAAGCAGTTCAACACCAGCATCGGGATGATTCAACGAATCAAAGTTCGGATCTCCCTGAAAACGTACAAGAAACAGAAGGTGCCGAAAAAGTCCCTGGTACAGCAAGTTCAGGCCAAAACAAGAGCGCGAAAACTGTATAACCGGATTCTACAGAATAAAGACGGATGCATCCTGATCGACGACGAAACCTACGCCAAGGAAGACTCTCGAGCGCTGCCCGGACCGCAATATTATACGAAATCGGTGTACCAGGACCTGGACGACGCTGACACCACGATGGCGATGAAAAAGTTTGGGCAGAAGGTGTTGGTCTGGCAAGCAATTTGTACCTGTGGTTTGAGGTCGTCGATTTTCTTCACGAAGGGCACAATTAACGCCAAGATGTACGAGGAAGAATGTTTGAAGAAGAGAATGCTGCCACTGTACAGAAAGCATAAGGCTCCTCCTCTTATCTGGCCGGATTTGGCATCAACCCACTACGCCAACTCTGTTCTACAGTGGTTGTCAAAAAATAATGTACAATTCGTGGAAAAGGACATCAACTCACCGAACTGCCCGGATCTTCGGCCAATTGAAAGGTATTGGGCAAATGTCAAGCGGCACTTTCGGAAGGAAGGTACAGTGTCCCAAAACATGCAGGAGTTTAAAAAAAACTGGACAGCTGCCACCATGAAAGTCACAAAAGTAACTGTGCAGAATTTATTGAAGAATGTCAAGTCCAAAGTGCGAGCGTTTCACAGAAACTAGGATTTTCTTCAATATAATCAGTTAAATGCATGAAAATGTAATTTTTCTACAATATATCGAAAACTGATGTCAAAATATGTTTGTTTCGCTTTTTATTCAATAATCAATGTTGCTAACTGCTTCTCGATACACTCCTTATTATTCACGCTAGAAAATCAAATTACTACAAAAAATTGTCAGTGCATAACTTAAGTTAAACCGTTTGAAGGCATCTTTTTCTTTTTTACTTATATTAGGCAAAGTTTATAAATTTCGCGAATTTACTCGCTCCTCCGTGTACTTTTGCTGATCACAACAGAAATGATTTCCTGCATCATTCATTTCCGAATTCACAAGAAGAAGCTTTTACATCAACGAATACACGTTTTCCTATAGAATGTAAACGTTTATTGTGGAGATAAGCAGAGCAAAGCAGTAATATAATTAGGTATTTCAAAAATGCGCTCATTGAAAATATTGGACGTCACATTCCAATAACCCTTCCTTCCCCCTGTCACAGAAGGTCACGTTTTATGAAACACCCCCTCCCCCTTGCGGTGTGACGTCTTTTATGGACAGCCCCTAAACGAAAGTGGAAATTAACAGAATAAGTTTATATTTTCAGATGGGACTTCCATTATTTCGAGACGCTCGAACGCAAAAATCACCTCCAAATTTTTTTTGATCTACAACATCATAAAATTCACACGAAAAAAAGTTTTGATGTTCTTGAATTCGTGTTCTACAGATATTTGATCCCTCGATACAGATTTACAGATTTTTCTGCTGAGAAATACAGATTTAAATGTGGCAACCCTGTCGCGTCTTGTATAAAAAACACCGAATAATTCTATGTAGTATAAAGTTTCGCACATAGAGCAACCAATAAATATATGCTGTATAACGTTTCTTTGCTTAGTAGGTGCTTGCCTGTGAACAAAGCAAGTAGTTCGAGTTGATGACTTGATTGTGTAGCATATGCGTTCGCTTGCTTTGCATTGAGTGTCGGTGCAATTTTCTCACCGTGTTCGCTTGAGTATATTAAATATCAATTATCTATTAAAGAATTGAACATCGTGGTCACCACCAGATAGCGTGATACTGATTCTTTAGGTATATCCCATGTATTTAGCAAATGTTTGGACGGTTTTTTTTCTTCAATTTACTAGAGTTTGAACGAATGCACATAGTAAAACCTTACAAATATGGATAACAAAATGATTATAAATGTGTTGTCATCAAGCGTATGATTTAAAACTGTCCTATATACTCGGATGAAATTATCAGTTCACATACATATTTGGTTTAGGAGATAAACCATTAGAAAATGGACTAATAAAATCAATTTCGATTATAATTTATCAATTAATATTTAACTCCAACCTTACAAATAAAAAATGAGAATTTCCCAGATTTGAAAAGAGTTCCCAACCTCACTTCTTCGATTTCGAAAATTCATTTTACAATTTCTGCATAAATGTTGATCAAACCACGACCACGTGCGACCGTTGAAGAATATTATTCAATATATTTTGTTGTTCGGAGCGTTCGGTGATTTAATAAAGAACTTTTCACATTTAACTTGATCAAAAATTTTTGTTTTTATTATAGGAACCCTTAACTTGTTTCATTTTTTATGTAATTCAGCTCGGTCGAATTGTGCCAAGTACACTTTCGTCATTATTATCCAATGATAATTTTGGATGACCTGAAAAAACCGTTTAGTTCGTTGGTTTTTGTGAAAAGAGGCTCTAATCACGATCATCCAGCACTCGATTATCAAGGTTATCCAGTATGTTCCTCGAATGTCGAAATTCAACCGGAATTCAATATGCGTTAACGAACCACACATAATGCATGTCGGTTCAATACGAAATTCTGGTTGTGTGAAGGGGTTATGTTTAAATAGTATTGCACTTACAGATACGAATGGCTTGGAAAATGGATAAAATTAGACATTGTTTATTATTAATTGAATTTTCAATCACAAACTTATAAAAATATACAGTTTTATCTACCCGAATTAATGCGTAGATATGTTGAAATTATAGCGAAAAGATTTTTGGATATGCTCGAGTTGTAGATGTTCTAAACCTGATCACTGTTTATACGATTTCATTTTCCGTATTTTGAATATTCACTCCTCTAAAGAAAACGTAAACGCTTTCGTCATGAGAAAAGAATCTAAAAAAAGGTGGGTGGGTAATGTCAGAGACATAACTGGATGTCGTGAATGCGAAAACAACTGACATGTTCCTTAACACTTCCGAATATCGATTAGTTGATCAATTGTATGAATTATGCAAGCAAACAGCGAAAAATGAAATTTAATCAAACAGTTCTAGATTTGCACTAAACTGAGGATATTTAACTTCGATTTGCAAGCAAGAAATCCTAATAGCTCTTTAGAAAACTTTAAGAGCCATTAGAACGGCTGATTTTGTGTGATGCTCTCCTCTTTTCGTTGTTTTTTTCACCAATGCAAACAACTGGCAGCTGTGACGTAATCGCTCTTGTCGGAAGCGAAACTAGCTTTGCTAACGACACACAATACATCTGCTAGCAGTGGCGATAGAATCCAAACTGATCCAATTTTTGTTAAGAGGTTTCTTTTTACGAGATTTCGTTTGTAGCCTTTTCACTAATGGGCGGTCCTAACGGCTATAAGAAAGGCCGCATACAGAATTTTAATATCGATTATTTCATTTTGGATTTGCATTTCATTGAAAGAAACTATCCGAATGGTGTACGGGATTCATTCCTGCCTTTCAGAAGGACCAACTTGTGGAACTCACTACGATATTAAACACTGTTCGGAAAATTTTCTCGAACGATTTGTTGTACAGCAGCAGATATTTTGTTCTCTTCCTCAGAAGGCGTTCTGATTGGCTGGTGTTGACATGGGTCAAATGAGACAGGTTTTTCAATAGTGTACTATTGAAATACTTCAATGCTGTTGCTATACACGTTTAAGTTGAAAAATTTCGATTCTATTGGTAGTTAGAATCCTTTCACAGATCACTGAGCTATGAGCTTTCAAAATACGTGAAAGGCAAACGCGCCTTATGAATTATCCTCTTTGATACTCGTTTATACCAAACATTTAAGAAAAGTTTAATTTTGAATTATTTGAGATTATGTCACAGAACTGAGACTTTTATCATTAAATTGTAATCATATTTCCGATGGCATGTAGTAAAAATTATGTTGATTCGTCAGATACAACAAGAGATATTCACGATCAAAAACTTATCACTCTCTCAGAGGGTAAGTTTTGGAAAGGCGCCCCATAGTAAAGTAAGTCGTATTCACGACAAAATTCTCGGCACTATGAACTAAAATAACGTACATCTCGGTGAAAGTGTCCAACATAGATCGAAACTAGTGGTAATTAGATTGTAGCAAGTCTGAACTACAAAACTTATAAGCTAGAATTTTCTACCTACTAGAAACTAAAAAAAAACTACCAGGATCTGCCCCATAGGGTTGTTTGAGCTACTGATGTGGAACAAGGCAACCAAAATTTCTAATGATCAATGATTGTTCTAAGAGTTCAATCAATCGCCATGCTTTTGAATGCGCGATTGCACTACGAGAGTTTCCTTCGATGGATCTATTATACGCGGTTATTTTATAAGACCTCTGTGTATTAAAAACCAACATCGAACACGCGAACCCAGACTCTGTTTGGCTTGATTCGTGTTTGTCTTGTATCCGACGAAAATACATCAATAGCCCAAATATATGCAATTATACCTACGTGTATACTAGCGTAACGGCTTTCGATTCTTAATGTTTGAAGAAGATTTCATGCAAATATTGGCCGCGGATCACCTTTAGATGCACCCATGTGTGACGTCCTATTTTAGCACACTCTCTTCAACATATCGGCCGGTATTTCACGAATAATGCTACCGCCCCATAATCCACACCAAACAGTGACTTTTTAGGGATACATTAGTAGCTCTCTCGATGGTTTTGGCTGGTCTTCACTTCACTCCACTCCACTCTAGAAATGCGTTTCGTCGCTGTAGAGTTCTGACAATAAATAAAACGATTATTTGTTTCAGTGTATGGCTGCTGATTTCAGCTGCAGAATATTAACTTGATAATGTGTATTCCTGAACAAGTTTGACAAAGCAACATGACACGATTCACGCGTGATCTGTCAAAAACAGTGTTGCCAAAAAGAAAAAGTCACCATTTATTATCCAAACAGTGTTACCAGATTGTAACATAGTCATAACATTTTTCCATGCGCTGTAATGCTTAAGAGTTGTCTTAATCCACCGAATTGTGTAATGTGGTCTTTGTTTCATATTACTGTGATATTATTTATTGGACTATTTAATAAAATACAAAATTTTATTTGGGCAAGGATTACATTAGAAGTCATTGTAGAATACGGTAAGAAATTTCCAGCACTCTTCGTCCCGTATTTCTGAAACCGGAAGTCGGATCCAGGTGAAGCTCTTAAGGTAAGGTAAGGTAAGGTTTTTTACTTGGAGTTAAGTTTGTGGAAATCGGTTCAGTCATATCTTAGAAATAGATGTGAGTACCATTTTGGAGTGTTTGATCGCTGCTCCCGAAACCGAAAACTGAGATGTCCGATATAGCCGAAGCGCGGAGAATGGACATCCAAGTAGAGATCTCAATGTGTGTAAGAAATTCAACGTGTGTTTGGTTAAATGATCATCAAGTAGCAATTTGCCTTTAGATTAAAAAATTAAGAGTTTTAAGAAAGTAACATCTCTTTGAAAGGAGTTTCAAAAACCATTTGAAACAGTTCGTTGAGATCGCGAAACGTATATACGTGTATGTGTTGTCCATTCTTTCAAATAATCGTGTAAATAAGTAGTCCATTCTCTCAGATATGGTCTATTTGTTCCATAGAAGATTTTTGGTTTTCATCCGGATCCTACTGACTCTAGAGTTGCAAGAAAACATGTGCAAAAAGAGAAAGTAAATTAAGCGAAACTAGAACAAATGTTGGCAGCACTCTCTCCGAATTCAATCGAAATCTCAAAACATGTGGACTTTATCACAAAAGTCACTTTGCACACCTAGTTTTTCCAAAATTGATCTGGACTGTCTTTTGAAAATGGTCAAAAGTTTCTATTCATTCTTTTTAAATAGATGAAACCGAAAATCTACAAATACTGCAACATGTGTTGCATTGGTGCGTTGCACAGAATTACTCAAATTTTTTATTGAAAATATTGAAGAAATAGACTGAAAAATAAGATTCACTTAAAAAATTAAAGTTTTTGGATAGGTAATAACGTTGCCAGTTTCATCCATGCGCCATGGATCGATGCAAATGGTAGTCGGGAAGAGCAATGTCCGGTAAAAATGGTGTTTGCGACAGGACTTCCCATTCCAGTGCTTCCAAATAAGAGGCCTTGCTTTTTTATGAAAACAAAATTACTTTGCCCTAACGATCTTTATGTTGGATTGTTTTGAGGTGTTTTCCTACCGTAAAGAAGTCGACTGCAATCCGATCAACATATCGAGTCTAAACTATTTCTCGTTTTCAACACCTTCTAGAATTTTTTTTGACGAAACTTACAGCAGCACTTGCTACGAAAGTGATGACGACAATACCAGAAGTGTTTGATAGGGTCTGCATAGACTAAATAGTTACTAAATCTTCATCTTCGAACTTTTTCGGTTGTCCGAGACGTTGTATGTCTTCCAAGTCAAAATTTACGCAAGAAGACGAATTTCGCAGTAAGCTACACAGAAAGAAATAATGAAATTTACACGACATGTAAAGCAATAGTAACATGGAATAGACATGGGTTGAATCTAAATTTTGGTTGAAAACTCTCATCGATGCAAAACTAAATCGGATTGCATTGAATTTTCAATGAATATAACCGTATATTTCAATTAACGCTTGGTTTGCGATTAAATTATATTGAAACCTTCAGAATTGTAAAGTAACTTTATGTTTAATTACCTGCTCCAAATATGTGCATGAAAATAGATGTAAATTCACAAAATATTTTTATCTGTGTATAATTTCTAAATTGAGAATAGAATAATATCACAAACCTTTATCTTACCTAAATCTGATGTAGTTTAATAAACTGCAATTTAATGATTGATATTAATATTTCGATTAACCTAGGATAAATGAAAGTGATATTATTCCAATGAATTAAAAAGCATGTTTTGTTTGTGAATATTTTCTATCGTAATTTTACTTTCAACTAAAATTAATTTTCCTTTTCAACTGAGACAACGAGCGTGCGCCAGATGATCCAATCAATGAACGTAATAATCTGCAAATCATTTTGCTTCTTTCAAATTACATATTGATTTATACGTATTGATAGGCGCGAATAAATTGCCGTGCTGTCCTTCCCGACCCATATTGCCATGAGTGGCTCAAATGCCACAGTTACGTCAATATTATACGGTTAAAAGGCGGCATAGTTGAAAGGCTACGCAGTACCAAGAGTAATGTTTGTACATTTTTATGACCCAACGTCGACCAATTACACTGCGGATGATTTATTGATAATATTTCAATTAATCAATATTCTCGTGTCGGCTATGAGGAATCACCTCATTGTAACGGTGGTGATTGCGTTCGTTATGCGCCTACACGACAGCGAGCAGCTGATGTGGTCAGTTTCATTGCAGAGTACTCGGTCGGTCGGCACCGTACTTTCGCTTTTAGTTCAGACGACGTAGACGCGAAGATTGTTTACTCTTCACTGGAAGAACACGATTCCCAGCACTAGCTGGTTTTGCACCATATTTCACAAATAATGAGGCACACTGAGGAATCGATGTGAGTAATGGTCATAAGCAGTGTACTGACTGTACTGATGTTTGGCCTCATTTATCTGGGGATTTTGTTCAGGTTGAAAATGGTGCTCAGATGTTTTGTTTATTGAATACGATCTATCATAGAGCGATTTCTGGAATTATTCATAATCGACTTGGTTTAATAGATAAAGGTTTAAAAGTTGATTTTCACAGTGATTGTATAACCTTTCTATATGTGAAAGACAAAACGCGGGTAGATTTTCTTGATTTTCTGATTGAAAATTCAGGTATATAAAATACTTTAATCTATGCGTTAATAAATTATTAATTCTAAATAAGAGCGAATTCCTTAAAACGTGCTAGAAAATTATTCTAGCTTGCAGATCTTGCTAGTTGGTTGCAATATAAATTCACCAACTAAGCCGTAAGTCGGGTACCGATTTCGGAAGTACCGGAAGCAGTGTTCAAAAACTCCCAAATCGGAGCTCGCATCGATTTTTCAATGTGTCTTGTAGAGTAACGATACCAGAAATGGGAAAAATATTCAAAACTGATCTCAAAATTATTCCAATTTCTTGACCTTGTTAGTTGATGCTCATACCAGTGGTAGAAATAAGATTTCTGATTGTGAACACCGTGTATAAAAAAATTTGAGTAACAAAACTGAAAATTGAGATTATTTTTGTCGTGAATACGACTTACTTTACTATGGGGTGCCTTTTCAAAATTTACCCTCTGAGAGAGTGATAAGTTTTTGATCGTGAATATCTCTTGTTGTATCTAACGAATCAACATAATTTTCTCTACATGCCATCGGAAATATGATCACAATTTTATGATAAAATTTTCAGTTGAGTGACATAATCTCAAATAGTTCAAAATAAACTTTTATGAAATGTTTCATAAGGCGCGTTTGCCTTTCTCGTATTTTGAAAGCTCATAGCTCAGTGATCTGTGGAAGGATTTATATAATCTAACTGTTCCGAAAAGTGGTGAATATCGTAAAATGTTCCGAAAAGTGGTGAATATCGTAGTGAGTTCCTCAATTTGGTACTTCTGAATGCTAGAAACGAATCCCTACAGCATATTGATAGTTTCTTTCATTAAATTATGCATTTATCCGAAATGAAATAATCGACATTAAAATTCTGTATGCGGCTATTTTATAGCCGTTAGGACCGCCCATTAGTGAAAAAGCTACAAACGAAATAACGTAAAAAAAAGTTCAGTTGAGAATCAGTTTGAATTCTATCGCCAATGCGAGCAGATGTATTTTGTGCCGTTTGCAAAGCTAGTTTCGCTTCCGACAAGAGCGATTACGTCACAGCTGCCAGTAATTTGCATGGATGAAAAAGCAACGGTGGAGAGCATTACAAAAAAATCAGCCGTTCTAATGGCTCTAAAAGTTTTCTGAAGAACTATTAGGATTTGGTGTTCGCAAATCGAAAGGAAATATCCTCAGTTTAGTGCAAATCTAGAACAGTTTGGTTAGATTTTTGAACTTTTCTCTGTGTGAAATTCACAGTAATCTAGATCAAGTGAAGCCTAAATGTGGAAAAGGGGAATGCTTGCATAATTCATACAATTGATCGACTTATTTGATATTCGGAAGTGTTAAGGAACATGTCAGTTGTTTTCGTATTCACGACATCCAGTTATGTCTCTGACATTACCCACCCGCCTTTTTAAATTGTGGGTATTGTATATTACATAGAGTAGCAGCGGATCTTATGCGCTCTTTTTATTGCACTGAGACAAATTTGTTCTCATTCTCAGAAGACAACCATGCGCAGGCGAAGAGCTTTAGCTGCTCTCACAAAAAACTCGTTCGCGCATTTATGTTTAGTCAAGAACTAGGTACGAGTGCTTCAGTTTAATAACATTTATACAATTTTGTAAGAATATTAAACCCTACATTTTTGGTAGTATTTTCTGAGACTTGTTCAATTACTTTCCTTGGCGTACGGCGCAATTGTTAATAATTAGGTTTTCAAAAGCGGGACAAAGTGTCTGTAACTATTCAATCATTGTAAAATTTTTTTTATCTACTTCTTGAAAATCCTTGTGCGATCTTGCTCAACATCACCTTAAGATTTATTAAAAAATGTTTGCGTGGTCATACATAAATACTATTCAAATACGATCTAGAATTTAATATAGTAATCTCATTAGTAATTTCAATTATATTAAACTACTTTTCGAAGCTGATAATAGCGATAATTGGTGTAATTTTTTGACACCTGAATGATTTTTTTTTTCGAAAAATATTTTAATAGGCATATATTATCGAACTTAATTCGTCAAGATAAAAATATTTAATTTCTATACAATTAGATTAAAAATTAAATCTTTTAAATCTCAAATAACTTGTAGGTTAACTAATGGGTTGCAAGCGCATATGTTTGGTTAATGCAGCACACGACTTTGAATCTGTTAGCATTCAAAACACGTAAAAAAATTTCCATGCAAAAATCAACACATTTGCTCTGAAAGTACCGGCTAAGATTTAATCTGGTTATCCCATTCAAAGTTTTTTTTTCTCGGTTGTTGCACCAAAATGACTTTAAACATTTTCTACTCTGGAAAGTTCTAGTCCGGTTTTGGCATACAAAATATTAATTCGGTTTTCGTAATTTAGGTTAAAGCCGAGTATACATAAACGATATAAAAAAATTTGAAGGGTTTCGACGATAAGTTGCACTTTTTAGCTATTCATATAACGCTCAATCATTTTTTGAAATCTGCTATGTTTCAAACAGGATTTTTTTTATAAAAAGCTTTAAAAATAAATGTTTCATTTAAACATGAATTCATGTTAACTTGAATATGTGTATTAGGCCGCAGAAAACGTTTTTGTTGTTGTCGCTCATTTGAACTACGATGTAAAAAGGCGGGTGGGTAATGTCAGAGACATAAATGGATGTCGTGAATACGAAAACAACTGACATGTTCCTTAACACTTCCGAATATCAATTAGTTGATCAATTGTATGAATTATGCAAGTATTCCCCTTTTCCACATTTTAAGCAAAAACAAAGAAAGCTTCACTTGATCTGTGAATTTCACACAGCGAAAAGTGCACAAATCTAACCAAACAGATCTAGATTTGCACTAAACTGAGGATATTTCCTTTCAATTTGCGAACAACAAATCCTAATAGTTCTTTAGAAAACTTTTGAAGCCATTAGAACGGCTGATTTTGTGTAATGCTCTCCACCGTTGCTTTTTCGCCAATGGAAATGACTGGCAGCTGTGACGTAATCTCTCTTGTCCGGAGCAAAACTAGCTTTGCAAACGACACAAAAAACATCTGCTCGCAGTGGCGATAGAATCCAAACTGATCCCATTTTTTTGAGAGGTTTGTTTTTACCTGATTTTGTTTGTAGCTTTTTCACTAATGGGCGGTCCTAACGGCTATAAAAATAGCCGCATACAGAATTTTAATGTCGATTATTTCGTTTCGGATTTGCATAATTTATTGAAAGAAACTGTAAGGATTCGATTCTAGCATTCCATTCTAGGACCAAATTTAGGAACTTACTGCGATATTCACCACTTTTCGGAACATTTTTCTTGAACGATTTGTTGTACAGCAGCAGATATTTTGTTTTCTTCCTCAGAACGCGTTCTGAGTGGCTGGTGTTGACATGGGTCAAATGAGACAGGTTATTCAATAGTGTACTATCGAAATACTTCAATGCTGTTGCTATACACGTTTAAGTTGAAAAATTTCGATTCTATTGGTAGTTAGATTATATGAATCCTTTCACAGATCACTGAGCTATGAGCTTTAAAAATACGAGCAAGGCAAACGCGCCTTATGAATTATCCCCTTTGATACGAAACTTTTCAGAAAAGTTTAATTTTGAATTATTTGAGATTATGTCACACAACTGATAATTTTATCATAAAATTGTGATCATATTTCCGATGGCATGTAGCGAAAATTATGTTGATTCGTTAGATACAACAAGAGATATTCACGATCAACAACTTATCACTCTCTCAGAGGGTAAATTTTGAAAAGGCACCCCATAGTAAAGTAAGTCGTATTCACGACAAAAGTTAAAATAATAGTGGTTTATTACTCCAAAATGGAACTGGTATCGATCGATTTTCACGAACTTAGATTCAAAGGCTGAATGGTGCGTTTGAATTTTCGTAGCAAAATCCTGCACTCCTGTCACTTCTGTGTATGATATTCAAGCTAAATATGGTAATATTAATCAACTGCATAGCACACACAAAGATTGGACATGCTTTTCTTATTATTATAATTATTATTCATCGCAGCATGTATGTTAATATTATTAGCTGTTTTTATTGATGATATTACTCCACCAAGACGGTATTGCTGAAAAGATTTCAAATACATCACGACGCATGGAATTTCGATGCGACCGACGAAATAAACTCACCAAACGATAAAATTGAGTGATAGTCAGCTTTGACGTTTACGTCACTTATACCATTATATCACCAGAGTGACAGCCATTTGAACTTCAAACATGTTTAATGAACACAGAGTAGCATTTGAACGAGCCTAACTTTGTTGAAATGTTGATTCAGAATCAGACAGTGATACTGATAACGATGAAGACATTTTCAAATTTTAAGTAAAACCAAAATTTATCATATCAAAAATAATTTGTTTCAAAACTCATTACACTGGGATCTCTTTTTAAGCGATTTTTTTATGCGATTTCTTTTTACGCGGTTTTTTTACGTGGGTTTCCGAAGTTACGCGGATTTCCAAAGTTACGCGGTTTTGTTTTCGGCATCAAAAAAAAAATTTGATTTTGGAAGTCTCAAAATTTTTCTATGTCCCAAAGTCGATTTTCACAAAAAGAAATTTGTTTGAGATTACATCAGATCTGGACGTTTCATGCATTTCTAAGATATTGGGAATGAAAATTTTTTTATCTTTAGTTTGGACGCGTTTTTTTACGCGGATTTCCGAAGTTACGCGGTTGTTTATGCGCGGTTTTTTTACGCGGTACGTATCCTCAGTGTATAATATCTACAATAAATATGTGATATGAAAAGATAATACTGCCTATTTTTATTTACTGTGAATCAAAAAATTTACTTATTTCCACTCCTGGCTCATACCAACCAACTTCGACTATATCGGGCCTCGATTTATGGGGTTGAAAGTATCGGAACCAATGATGAAAAAGTGAATTGAAAATCACATCGATTGATCATATAAGCGTTAATGGTATCATTACACCACTTGGTGGATTAAAATAGGAATTTTTTTTAGTTCTGTGCAAAGTCTAAAGCGTCGCGAATAAAATAGCGTATGGTTTTATTTTGGATTTCTGATAATCACAGCACCCGTAATAATGACAGCAGTTAAGCACCTCTACTTTTAGATTTGTTTCTGTTGATCTATGTACCCCCAAAAATATTCCGTGTGATGGCTTTAAAAATTTTCTAAAGATTGTTCAAATGTATCAATTCCAAATACATATGAAACAAAATTGTTTTTTTTCTCGTTTTTTTTTCAACAAAAAATTCCTCAAAAGCATTTGAAAACGGCCGCCACACTAGAGTACTTCCTTAAGTGTTTGTATATTTAGTGTTAGAGCACAATTTTGTGGAATACCCAAATGGATTATTGTTCCTAATCAAATTTGTGTTGATTATAAGCTCGATAAAAAAATATATGGTATTATGAGATTATTTGAATGACATGAGAAAGGTATTATCGCATTACTAGGTGGATTCAAACTTGAAATAGTCAATATGCTGTTTTTTTCAATAATAACTTTTATATACCTGGATTTTCAATCACAAAATTAGGAAAATCTGCCCGCGTTTTGTCTTTTTCATATAGAAAGGTTATGCAATCACTGTGAAAATCAACTTTAAAACTAGTCCGAGTTTCATAGTCGAGTTTGACTTACTGCATATGCTCCGAAATGTTTGAACCTATTTTCAGCACCTTAGATTCAAATGTAAGGCTTTTTGTTCCCATAGTAAATTCTTAATATTAATATTAACTTTTGTTAATCCACCTAGTGGTGTGAAAAAGCCTTTCTATTGTCAATCAAGCAGTCCCAATACTATTATTTTTCTCGAAAAAAATTTTTTTTGCATAAGTCACTTTTGCGAATATATCTCCGGAACCGGAAGTATTCGCCATTTGCCCATCGAACTTGATCAATGACCCAATAAAAGCTTTCAAACGAGCCTAAGATAGTTGGAATCGGCTCAACCATCTCCGAGAAATTGAATGTATAAAAGAACTCATATACACATTCATACACACACATACATACATACATACACAGACATGTTCCGAGCTTGTCAAGCTGAGTGGAATTGTCTATTACTAGGAAGCTTCCTGGCTCCGATCGAAAGTCAGCTTTTCCAGTAAATCTATATTCTTTCTTAAGAGAAAGGCAAAAATATTCTTCCGGTCAAATGACCGGTTGTGGTTAGAATCGGAATACGACATGTATTAGCTAAAATAGGGTAAGGGCTCCTTATTTCATCTCATTTGTAAGGACGTTACCTTAAAAACCGATTTAGCCACCAAAATCACTACGATTTTTTCATAGGTCTGCTTAATTCGCCTTGCTACACATTGGGAATTGATTCACACTCCTTGGAAATTAAAATAATAATTAAAAAATCAGCTAAAAATACTTCTGATATGTTCACTACTGTGCTCCTAATTTTATCTCAAAGGTCTTATATTCATCCTATCGTTGGTCCTTTATTCATCCCATAAATTAGCAATGGCAACAGCAATCAAAACCAAAATATTGCACTATTACACTCTCAGGTTTAAAATGTCAGAACTTTCCTTAAAAAGGCCTTATGCCAACTATGACACAACACACGATATTTAAAAAAAAAGTTTGGAATCATGTCGACGTTTAAAATTTTTTGGAACGATTTTATTACCTTTCGTTTCAAACTTCAAATTTTACTCTGCAGTTGAATTCAAGCACTTAAAAAAAACAAAAAAAGAATTGTTACTATTTAGGCATTAGGCCTTCTAAAAACAAAATGAGGAACCAGAGTTGCCATTCATACAGATTTATCTGTATTGTATAGATTTTTGCGTTCGCGTTCGTTAATTCAGATTACAGATTATCTAAATTTAATACAGATTTGTAAAGGTTCATAAAAAGTGAGAAGTAAAACGTTAGACTTTTCTCTCTGAATATCTATTAGTATTTGATTGCAGTACTTCTTTAAAAGTTTATTAATCAACGAACAAATCACATGTTAAAATGGAAATCTTTTGTGCAAATGTTTGATGATGAACACTGATAAACATTTATATTAAAATTTAAAACCAATTTGAATTTGATTTGAAATTGAATTTGATTCATTTTATTAGGGATCACAGATAGAGAAGATACATATTTTCTATGAAAATATCTGGCATCTCTGTGCACAGCCGGTGAAACACACACATTTGACAGTATTATGGTGACGTATAGTGGAAAGAAACCAGTGCTATTACATTTGCCACAATGGTTATTTGATTAGTATTTAACACGCTCTATTTGGTAATATAAGAATCCGAAACAGTTTTAATTATATATAAATATCAATGATATAATTAAAATAATGTTACGGATACCAAAAAATACTTGTTGATGATAATTTAAAGAAGAAAAAATATTTTTTTTTATTTAACATTTTGAAAAAACTTGGCAACCTTGCGATACGAAATGAGACGAAAACAAAGCGCAATCAAGTGAATTAAGTGCAAATTTTCTTCTCATATTTTTCATTGCTTTCATTGCTTATCAGGTAATTTCAGAAGTCTTTAATCGTTGAATAAACCAGTGGAAAGTGAACATTACTAACTATAAAGTCATCCAACATTGAATAGTGGTGTAATTATGTGAAATAGTGATCATGTTTTGAGACGAATCGATTAGTAAATATTCAGAAATATGATGAATTGTAAAATTTCAGACGAAAGTGGTTCCTAAATCAAAAATTGAGTTTATTTTCAATGGAAAAAGCGATCGTTGAAGGTTTTTTAAATATTTTTTTCAATTGGAAAGTGTGGCAAAACCTAGAATAAATGTTTTAAAACGTTCCACAGTTTTGTTCAGGTACGTTTAAAGATATGATTAATGTTCAAAGTTATGAGGTGAAGGAATGAGATGGAAATTGGAGCTGAAATGAAATAGGGAGCCCTTACCCTATACAAATAACAAAAACATATAATATAGAATATTATAAAATTCGCGAAAACAGTAAGTTGATACGTATATTTTCAATGGTAAACTTCAAAACCAGTCATGGTATGTTTAGTGTTAATCCTACTTGTATTAAATGGATCGAAGCTTGATAAAATATTAGTAATAAAACCACTACAGATATTAACAATAGAAAAGGTGTTAAAATCAGCTTGCTTGGATTTGAATAGAACTATAAATACGTCTTCTGTATAGCAAACCAATAATTTTGCATGGATATTCCATCAATGAATAATCCAATCCTACGCGAGACTGATTTTTAAAAAGAGAGAATAAATTTTTTGCATGTATTTCCTTCATAACTTTGTAGCTAGTAACTGTTACTTGTTCGAAAATGGTATCTAAGAAAAAGTTTTCCGAAATCAAAAGAATAACTGTCAAATAAAAAAGCTAAATTTTCCGAAATTTCACGAACAGTAACTTGTGGGATAAAGAAAAAAAAATATTGTTCTAATGCTGTTTAATCATTTTCTAGATATTTAGGGATCGAACATAAACCGCTAAGCAAGCAAGTCGAGCGGATAGTCCCACTGTCCAACGTTTTAGCCCGTCCAGGACGCAATGACCGCAGTTCGTAGACGTAGACCACAGCCAACCCAAAACTTCACCGTGAGTATATTTTTTCCATTTTCTTCACCATCATTACCCATTATTTCGTGAAATATGATGACAGCCCTCGGGTTGTTGCATGAGCTGCCTGTCGATCAACGGAATGCCCGTCTGTTTGGTTTCTCGTGCGAAACCTATGTTGATCGAGATATTGGCCAACAGTAGAGATAGATCGAGTGCGCCCCCAGGGGGGTCACGCCGAACGGGACATGACCGACGGAACCGCTGTCAAGATGGCTGTGGAGCGAAAACATTAGGCGGATCTTCGAAGCATGACCGGCGGAACCGAGCCGTTGAATGAATTCATTGACGGTTTGTTTGGAAGAGTGTAGGCAAATTTTTACACGCGATGAATACATGCGGCCAACAGCGATTGCAAATGATCAATAAAGCGGCGGTTTATGACGGGGGTTGATTTTCCCTTCGCTGGTCAATCAACCCGATAGTTGGTATGATATAATTTTTTTTTCGATCGGTACCTTTTCGGGTATGTTGCAATTTATGCTTCTCTGGTCACGGATGGTTTTGAACGAGCGGCTTCATGAGCTACGTGAAAGTCCATCATACATACTTGGTCACCCTACTGGGCGGCTATGAAAAATTGAATGTTTTACGACAGGCATTTGAAGGTTGTAATGAGACGTACTATGGGAGCGGTTGTCGATCACGGTAATGATTTTTGCCGGATAATCGATGAGGTAATCGAAAATATGTGCTGCGAGCTGCGCTGGCTGATAGCGATGAGAGCTAGATTTGTTTACTGATTGGGTAATTTATTTTGGCGTTTGGTTATTCAATAGCTACGAAGATCGTAAAATTGAAGCGATGAAGTAGGCTGAGAATTTGCCTAAAATTGCACAATTTACAATCAAAGTTGAGAAATCGTTTCTTTCATTTTGCATTGGTCACTTAAAATTAACTTCACACCTGAGCCCTGAAACTCAATTTTTAATCTTATTGAGCCTAAAAAATAGTATTCAACACTTGTAGCTTGGTTAGACCGAAAGAAGAAACAAATTCGAATAAGTCTTGGAAACAGTTATACCGCCGACAGCGGCTTAACTTTGATCACATCAGCACTATGGAAGTAATCCAAATCGATCGACGGCGGAGTTCGCAATAATTGAATTTGGTAGAAACCTACAGAACCCCCTGGACTCAATACAAATTGTTATGACAAATTGCTCGAGTTTCGAATATTTTAGATCTTACTGGCGCTGCTGCCACGTGAACGTTTTGAAACGCTTGAGCTGAGATTATTAATGAATTGCATTATTTCCAAGCCATGACAGAGGTATGAGCTTCACGGGTGGGCTAACATTCCAGAACAGAAAACGCCGGGCATACGTGAAAGAACTGAACGAAAATATTCACTTTGTAGACAACTTCAATAGCACCTTGTCTCGACACTTTCAATTACTGTTTCTTTTAATCCCGTTCATTTTCCATCACCGGTTTCGCGGTTTCAAGATGCTTGGCCATTATGATGATCCAATATTTTCCGATTGGGTGATGATCTGGTATGTTGGAAGGGTATGAATTTTAGGGCTGATGACGGACATGAGGCGTTTCTGGAAGCATTAATCTCCAGTAAAGTCAATTATTAACATTAACTCGATCAACATTATTCATATACGAGGTCTGTTCAAAAAGTTCCCGGAATTTTTTAATTGCGCGCGTCTGGAGAGTCCGGTGGTCAAATTTTTTTTTTATTGTGTTGGTACATATGTCCCTAATGTGTGATGAAATTTTCAGCTGTATTCATTGTTTACATTCTGTCTTGTAGCGGCTGGTGTAGACGTGTTTTTTTGAGCTCGGCGATTTTTGTCTTGGTGACGTTGGGTGCTTCCACGTGGACGATTGTGCTTTTGTTTCGACATCATAACCGTACACCCATGTTTCATCACCAGTTATGACCCTTTCAAGTAAATTTGGATCGTCGTTGACGTCGTTTAACAGTTCCTGAGCGATGGTAATGCGTTTGGTTTTTTGATCAAAATACAGCAGTTTTGGAACGAATTTTGCTGCCACTCGTTTCATGCCCAAAACATTTGAAAAAATATGATGGCATGAGCCAACTGATATGCCAACTTCATCAGCAACTTCTCTAATAGTGATTCGGCGATTATCCATAAAATTTTTTTCCACTTTTCCCACATTTTCATCGATTATTGACGTGCTGGATCGACCGGAGCGTTCGTCGTCTTCAACGTCTTCGCGGCCATCTTGGAAACGCTTATACCACTCGTAAACACTTGTTTTTTTTTCATAGCAGACTCACCGTAGGCTCTCTGTAACATTTCGCACACTTGGTTACACTTTATTTCATTTTTCACGCAAAATTTAATACAAATTCTTCAATTCTTCCATTGCAATGATTTATTTCGACTCTCTTGCACTTCCTTACTGTACATACCAATAGGAAGCAAAGCATGTTTTATAATTGCAGTCCCATGCACCAGAAGTTTATGCACGGTTGGCGACAGAGCATACCATCCATACAGCTCCACAAAACGAATTCTCCTGGAAAGCAGGTACCGAAATCTTCACATTGCTGTTTATCAACGTTAAGATTATAAAAAACCGTTCAAGTATATTTCCATTTATTTCGATGATTTGCGCTACTGTGTTATATTCTTTGAAAAATCTACGGGCTCAGATACCATCATTCGAGTTGCCGCCTCCAGGTAATGGTTCACCAATGCTAGACCCTGTCAGCTTGGAGCGAAATCAATCTTCAGTATAGGAACGCCATCACACGGCATCACATTCAACATATCATGTCAATTCCTGCATTTACTTTGTCCACTTCCTGTTGTTAGTTCCGTGTTTTCCTTTTGAAAGATTATTATTCTGGGCAGCAAAGGGAAACAGATGAAGGATAATTGTTGTTCCAGATTATCCAACATTCTTGCTCAACAATCAATCGCAAGGGAACCAAACAGATAGCAAATATTGTACAATAAGGAAGCGTAAGAGAGTCGAAATAAATCAATTCGCAAGTATAGGCAGTTCCATCCGCAGAACTTCAATCGTTTAGTGAATCTAGAGGATGTATTCAAACGAATTCTTTTAACGTCTGATCCTGTAATAGCATTATCGAATAGAGTAACATTCAACGTGAGTGTACACCATCTTCCCGATTATGCAGCTGAATTAACATTTTTAATTTTAACACGCTAGAAGACAGCAATACCTTATTTTAATATGTATAGCTAATAAATGTCTTACATGAAAGGGCATTTTTCAATGAAAAAACCCAATGTTTGAACACAATTTAAAAAATTTAAAAAAATATCTCCTCCGCCATTTTTTCTATAAACATGCTCGAAAGTATTTTCTATCAAATGAAACAAACCGATTTTTTTTCGTTTGCTCCAATGTTAGATATAGCAGTTTAAAAATGATCTGTTTTGGAACTAGTTTTGCTCATAACTTCGGTTCAGAAAACGCTACCTGAATGCGCTAGTCATGAAAAAATTGGTTTCAACAAACTCTAAAAGATATTCAAAGACACCAAAATCAAGAAGTGAATATTAAGAAAGCTAGAGCAAACTCAAACTCAAACTTACCAAAATCTGTACGGCTAGCAAGCCGAAACTTGTTTCGTTCGGGACGACGGTTTTGATATTACACTTAGGTGTAATATCAAAGAAGTGTTTTGCAAATAGCATTAACTTTACGTCTGCCTAGCGGTTTATGTTGAACCGTCAGGTCGGAGGTAGCAGTTCAACATAAACTGCTACGCACTGATGAGTCTAAGACGAAACGTAAAATCGAGTGAAATTGGTTATATGCACCTAGCATAAATTAGGGGGTAAAAGCTTTTTACCTCTCAAACTTACCTAAGCCACTAATGTTTTTGTCCCCCTAAATTGTGGATCCGGACCACTGTGCATTGTTTAAACTAACAAAAATCGCCGAGCTTAAAAAAACACGTCTACACCAGGCCCTACAAGACAGAATGTAAACAATGAATACAGCTGAAAATTTCACCATACATTAGGGACATATGTACCAACACAATAAAAAAAAATTTTTGACCACCGGACTCTCCAGACGCGCACAATTAAAAAATTCCGGGAACTTTTTGAACAGACCTCGTAGTATCTAGCCGAGGGGGACATTAGAAGAAATCTGTAACTGATGTTGATAGAAACATCAGAAAGAACTGTTTTCAAAACAGCCCAGGATGGTGAGTATTCGCTCTATTTTTCTGCTAAGGAACTGAGGTAATAAGTTTTCAGGGGACGGGTTTGAGGACTGCTCTATTTAAAATTTGGCTGCACAAAAATGGGTTATTTGTCTGGGAAGTAACATACAAAAACTCTCAGGGCCTCATTTGGTAGGTTTTTTTTGCCGTGAATACGACTTACATTACTTTAGCGCATCAAAATTTGCCCTGCACGAGTAGAACTTAATCGTGTATATCTCTTGTTGTATTTAAGACAGCAACATAATTTTTGCTTACAACCGAGGCCCGAAGGGCCGAGTGTCATTTATCATTGGACTCAGTTCGTCGAGATCACAAAATGTTTGTGTGTGTATATGTGTGTGTATGTATGTATGTGTGTGTGACAAATAATGTCACTCACTTTTCTCAGAGATGGCTGAATTGATTTTTACAAACTTGTGGTCAACGTTTCTCTCCATTATTTTTCTGATTACTTAACCTACAATCAACGGAATTCGACACACACTCGCTTCAGCTCCAAAAGAAAAAACATCACCGAAGATTAATGTGAAAATATGAAATACTTCTGTTAAGCGAAAACTGAACAAATGCACAGATTTCTATTCTGAACAGTCCGTTTTATGGAATTACTCAAATGGACGGACAAACTTTGAAGCAGTTTCTTATACACAAAAAAATTCTATTTTTGTGTTCGGTAATAATTTTAGCGGCAACGATCTGTAAAATATTATTTTTACTGAAAGATACGTAAAATTTATCCAACTCCTATGTAAAAGTTACGGTTATTAATTATTTACTGACACGGTCAGTGAACTCTGAAATATCATTTCTCTTGACGAACTCAGTGAAAGTTGTACCAATATTCGAAAAATTAATAAAAAATAATGAAGAATTTCAGTAAACATCACTATACATTCGCAGAAATACAGATCTGTCAAATAACATAATTTTCGGACATGAAAATGTGAAAATTTCTATATTTGTAGAGAAAAAATAGTGGTGCGAATTGATTGCTTGCGAAAAATAGATAATACTGATTCCTAGAGGTAATTTTTCATTTAGTGAATAAATTCAAAAAGCCTTTTATAACTTTTTATTTGAGCACTCTAAAAATATGAAGGGTGATCCCATATTCTACTGAATTGCATCCGAAAGATATCTGATCATTTTATTTGAAAAAAATATTTATGGAGAGCAAATGTAATTCAATTTATTCATCACACGCAAATAAATTAATTAATCGGATGGAAATATATTTGAAAACTAAATTGCTCCTTCCTTTCCCAGATCTCTAATACAATTTACCAAAAAACAGTAATACTTTTCGGGTCAAGACGTTTACATGTTTTTAGAATTGATTTGTAAATTTCGCCGAACGTCGGTATTGAATGATGAAGAAGTCATTAGAATTATGACAGATCGAAGTTCAGTGGAACTGTACCGATCATTCAGCAAATAAAACTTGTACTGAACGGATTACCGAATATTCAGCTGTTTGAAAGTCAGTAAAACTGTACCGACATCCGTAAAAATAATTCGGTGGGTACAGCTTTTAAGCAGTGAGAAATTTTTCTCAGAATGTGTTCTGTACGTTCAAGTTATCAAAAAGTACCATGCGTACTTTAGAGCTCTAATAAAGTTGATATTTTCAGGTACTGTGGAACTTTTGATTGCTTGGAGACGACGCTTAAATTGTAATTTGATATTGATCTTTCCAGTTTCAACATTCTTCACAGAATATGCAACATGAAATAACAGTCTCAATTTATTATGGTAATCATCTTGAACATTGATATCTAATAACCACTTACTGTGTGCGCTTAGTCTAATCTAAATCATTAGAAAGAAGAATGCAAGGAAAATCTCTTAGTTTGACCTTAGCGCTTCTACAGCACAATCTTTTCGTTGATTCATCAAAAAAATTTCTGATTTGTGATTCTTGCCCCCGCAATGACCAATACTATTCATCTGACTCCATTGAACACAATTCATCAACTGGTAAATGATATCAGAATTATTTCTCCTGCCTACAGCAGTTTTCTAGAACATATGACATAGCATTCCGTCATTAAGTCATTTGGCAAGCAACAATTTTGATACCCAATTAAGAACGTGGTTCGACGTAATGACGAATCACATCACATCAAGTATGCATGTGAAATCTTCACACAAAACAACTCGTAGTGCGCCAAACGATTTTTCCAACGACCTAGTATTCTTTTCTTCGAATGCCAAACATTCGTTAGAACTCTTTGTGCGCTAAACACCTATCGATGATCTAGAAAGCATACGCGACTTTTTCAACGGAAAATTCCATTGTCCATGCAAAATAACTTTATTGGTTTTGATGTACGAACCCGTGTTGGGGGGGGGGGGGGGGGGGTGGAGTGGTAAACACTGATCAAACACTCAATCCGTCCATCCGTTCTTACGTGATGCGATTACAAATTTCGAATTCGTTCGAACTAAAGAAAAAAATTCCGAAGTGTTGAAAAGCATGTCAGTTTTATTCGTATTCACGTCATCTAGTTATGTCTGTGACATTACCCACCCGTCAGTAATCAGTAATCGCTTAGGAATTTTTATCTTAGGAATTACGAGCAAAAAAAAACAAAAAAAGGTCATTTATTTTTCATAGATGACATAGATGACTAAACCGATTTTCATAAACATTTGGCGTTTTCCATTAAAAAAACAAATCCCGTGGAATGTTCTGAAATTAAAGGGTGTGCAATAAGTGCAAAAATATAAAAAATTGGAACCGTTTTTTGCAAATTTCAATTCAAATGACACGCATTGTAGTCTCATAGTTTGGTATTAAATTCTCCGTTTCTGGTATTACACATTACATGAGTGATTTCAGGGAGGCGATTGAAAAAGCCCATAATTCTATAAATTCTGTATTTTCACGTCCATAATTCTAGGAAGGGAGGCATTTTCAAAAGTCTAGTCAAAAGAAACTAGTCCGAAAATTCTTCTAGTTTGCATGTCTTGCTAATTGACTACCGAAAAAACATATTTCGGTTAAACCGAACCCGGTTTCCGGTTCCAAAAGCACCGAAAGCAGCGGTCAGAAGGCCTTAAAATAGAATTAACGTGGTTTTCTCAGAGCATCTCGTATCCATTTTCAAAAACTAAGACTCAAGTGATAGGACTGTTATTGAAATTTGACCTGATCCGACTGGTTCTGTTATTTTTACTACATTCTAGAAGTTTTAACCTTAAGATCATTCGCCTATCGGGTCAGCGTAATTTCCGAATCCTATGTGCGGAGTTTGCCAATAATCGTATAGTTATTTATTATCATATCGCGATTCTTCGCTTATGAACTTTTCTGGAACGACATCGGCATTGTGGTGAGGGGTACCGTACTGATTGTAGTGACAATCGCTTTCCTAAAGACTGCCGGCCAAGTAACTGGCTGAAGGTATTTATGCATTCAGCTCCCACCATCCCGACGATTGGTCAACAGAATATAAATAATTTTAACACTGCACTTCAAAGGGAAACTACCGTATCGGAAGGCCAGTCGGGTTTGGGTTTCATATAAATTGTATTCTCGGCCGTTTCAGCGCTCACCCCGTTTGTCATATGAATGTGGCGCCCCCAAACCCCCCCCCCCCCCCTAGGCCACTTTGCCGGCGAAGGTGTCGGGAGAAATGGCCGTTGTCAGACGGCTAAGACCACCTATCGCGAATGTGCGCTGACCGAATATGGAGGAGCAATATTTTCAGGCCAACGAATTAGGTATGGCAGTGGTAAAATGTACACAGATTTATCATTTTACAACCGGATCACCGCGATCGGGGTAGGAGCGATGGAGAACGCGAATTGACAAATGACACGGGAGATCATGCCGAAACAGGAAATCGATGATTGTTTGATGCTCCCGTTATCAGAAAATCAGTTCATATGACAGTGCCTTAGAGGAAAACACAGAGAGTTTCGGGTTGGTTATATAGGGTAATTGTGCCCATGTTCAGCTCGGGAACCATTCGAACTGAGCGAATCATTTCTAATTCTACCGTTTGAGTAAATAATTATTATTCATTTGACTATAGTAACTAACATTTTCGTATCAATAAGGGAAATTTTTGCGATACTGAGCGCTACGGTACTATTTCTGGTACTTTCGGAGCCGGTAACTGAAGATTGAAACTGAGTGAAACTGCTTTTCATTTGAGCTAAAGTTTGGGAAAATTAGTCCCGCTCCGTCTACGAGAAAAGTGATTAACAATTTTTTGACACAAACACATACACACGTAGGATTTGCTCAACTATATGAACTGATTGGATCGGCAGTAAAACAGCTATTTTTATTTAGGAGATCACTAGAGTCGAGTACCGGATTGGCAGTTGAGACTGTACCGAACCATATTGATAAACAGAATGTGACTCGGGCTCGTACGTTGTATCGCGAATATTTGAAGAAGTTTTCCTGTGCGATAATGGACGATGAAACTTATGTGCTGGAAGACTTTAAGCAGTTTCCTGGAATAACTTTTTATACTGCCATGCAAAGGAACGGTATAGAGGAGCATTCCAGGGTGAAGAAAAAGGTCAAGTTTCCAAAAAAAAAATAGTTGGTTTCGTAGGCAATGTGCAGTCAAGACGCTCCCTTACTATTCTGACCGGATTTCGACTCTTGTCACTACGCCAAAGATGTTTTGGAATGGTATAAAACGAATTGAACCCATGTTGTGCCGAAAGTGACGAACCCACTTAACTGCCCGAAGTTGCGTTATTGGGCTCTCGTGAAGAGAGAACTCTCTCAATATAAACAACAAGCTACAACCAGTGGCGGACTTAGGCTTGCTGCCGCCTTAAGCCTTGTTTGATGAGCCGCCCTTTTCAGTAGCAGAAACTCTATTTCTTTGAATTCATTATCATTGTTTAGATATAATCTCATTTTATTGAAGAATAATTGTTCAACAATAGAAATGAATATTCAATAAACATTAACAAAATAAATAATCAATGGTTTTCATAAACTATAATCAGGCCCGTACCCAGGATTTCGTTTCGGGAGGGGCCCTCAGATAAACAAAATATCGTTACTGAAGATTGCTTATGTATATAATTTCCGGTGCGCCTTTTGACGGTGTTTTTAACAGACACTTTAAACTTTTCCACTGGGACTATCATTATCAGGTATTTAAATAAAATTTGTGACTGTGGTCGAGAGAAGTGTATGGTATTATATTTCTTAACGTTTACTGTAATGCCATTTCAGTCGCACATGTCTAAATATTAATTTCTAGAACACAAAAAAACACAAGACTTGTGATAGATTTTGAGAAGTGAACAGAAAACATCTTATAAACTTGATGACGGCTCTAGAAACTTACTTCAGCTAGACAGGTTTCGGTATCAGGTTCCGGAAGTAGCGGCCTAACATTCCAAAACGAAACTCATATCGATTTCTCAGAGACGATTTGAGGTTTGGGAATAGATAATAGTTATATTAGCAAGTAATTCGAATCCTTAACCGTTGGTTTTAAATACGGTAGCGATGCTTATGTATTGCATGTAAGGCCTTTTCACAGCGATTTCGATATTTAATAGCACCGTTAATACACGTTTATGCTTGTATTTATTTTATATTTTGAGGTAGTCCTCCGAAAGTATACTATGCCAATCTCAGAAAACCGACATCATGATCTATCCGACCCATTGAGCCTCCCTTCCAAGGACTCGTGTCGCTTCGAAGAACGACTTCAGTCCATTGTCGGGTAATCATTTTATTATCTGGCGTATAATAATGGACCAAGCCAAACATGTACTCAAAGTGTGCTTGCGTTCGTCTTTTTATTCCTTAATAAGTATGATCGAAATCCAGTGGAAGGATATTTTCCTCATCTACAGAATCTTGTTCAACTATGGTAAGCTCGCGCTCTTTTTTTTCAGATATCCAGTACAATTTAGTGTCCTATTATTAACATGTTGTTTGTTTCTGTTTCGGGCCCCCTCTGTGACCGTAATGCATTGCTTAATGTGTTATCAAATTTCTTGAACTAGTTGAAGTAGTTCAACAGATAGCACTTAAGTCTGTTTTGGACAATACTTGTGCATAAATACGTTTTTATCCTTTTAAAGGTGGAAAAAGACCTTTCTCCCGATGTGTTCGAGAATACTCAAGAAAATACGTAGAACAACGTGTACGTTTGGATACACTTATCGAAGACTACGAGAGTGTAATACATTGCATATTCCTTGCGCGGAACGTACATCTTCCGTGTTAAGGAATCTTTGAGTTGAAAGTGAAAATGTGTACATTCATTCTCTAAAGTCATTTCCAAATCATCGGGATACTTTGTAATTATTTCATTTGCATGAATTTTCAACTCATAAATAGCTATTTTAGTTAAATTGTCAAGAAATAAAAATAAAATTGGTCGTCGAAGGGCGAGATAACTAAGTGCTCCCAAGTTCCTATCTCATGCATCCCTGTGTGTCTATGATGACATTTGGTGGTTAGTAGCAGAATGAGTTTGTTTGTAATAATTCATTTGAAACATAAAAATTATTGAAAATCCTTTAAATAGGACAAGTATTTCGCCTTGACATCCTATTGCTGAAGTGTATTTATATCATTAATGTAACATTTAATTGTCAACTTGTTTCCATGAAAATCGTTTGCAGAATTCCTTGCAATTCATTAATTAGCTTTTTGCTCCGTTTAACCCTCTTTACCTCAATGTATGTCATAAGTTGTATCTATGGGTGAACTTTCTTTCGTATTTCGAGAGCAGGCAGATTACGGTTGATGAAAATCGATTGATATTACGAAAAAAGATCTAGAAATAAGAGTACAAATGGATTCAATGACCGCACGAATTCTGTTATACCGTTTTACCCTAATTTTTTTAAATTAAGTCTTAATCCAAATACATTTTAGGGTTTATAACTGTCATTGAAAGTTTTATAACAGTTTTGAGGTATAATTTTCCCGAATACTGAAAGGAGTCTGGTCAAATCGATTATTGATGAAACAGATTGGTTATATTATACTAACATTTTGTTGAAAATACGCATTGGCTTAAGCAGCTCTTTGAACATTTTCGCAGTAACATGATCAATGTACCGTTGATTTGAAAAATTATTTAAACAAATTAAAGTGAAAAAAATATGTTTTCATTCTTTCGTTTATTTGCACTGGAAATTATTTCTTTATTTTCTCATCACCACTCATCAGTATCGTCAGTGTCTTCTGCTGACAGTGATTCGACTTACGACTTATGAAATAAATTGGGGTAAAACGGTATAACAAGTTTCGTGCGGTCATTGAATCCATTTGTAATCTTATTTTTGCGCCTTTCTTCGTAATTTCAATCGATTTTCATCAACCGCAACCAGCCTGCTTTCGGTATGCGAAAGAAAATTTAACCAGAGATACGACTTATAAAAGAAATTTTGGTGAAACGGGTTAAACAGGCTAGTACTGTCATTCCCATTGTGTTTGATTGGATCACCGCTGTTTTGTACGTAATATGAACCAATATTGATAGATCGTATTGGATCTGGTTTTGGATTGTAGATCATATTTCAACTGGCTATTATAACTAGAAAAGAAATGGGGTAAAACGGTACAAACGGTAAGTTTGCTACTGTCATTAAAACTATATGCAATCGATTTGGTAGACTTTTTTATATCAGAAACACTCTATTCGCTCTTCTGCAAGTTTTTCGGTTTTATGTTATATAGTAAAGCTTGAAATGAACATGGCAGCATCTTGTGCGGTTCTTCTAAATACATGGAATCGATTTTACTGACCATTTCACACAAAAAAGGGGTTAATGTTAATTAATTCTCCTTCGGAAAAAAGTAAAGTAGAAAATAAATAACAATCTGTTTCGTAGATTATTTGTTAATTTATGAAAAATCAGAACCGGTCTTTGAAATGAATTATCTCTCATTATTTTCGGGATTAAAATTTTTCCATTCTGAAAAATTTTCCACCCCCCCAAATCGTGCGCCCTAGGCCTGGTCCTTATGGGTCTAAGCGTAAATCCATCATTGGCTACAACTATAGAAAAATATTGAAAATCTCAGACTCTCTACACAGAGCCTAATGGCTGGAGTAAACTTAAAAATTATTAGTTGCTTACTGCAGCCTAGTTAAGTAACTGTAATTAGTTTTCAGATGCATAATAATAATGCACAATTAATGGAATAAAACAAAACATCTTGGATTGAACTTACAAATTTAATTTCTGTCGCGAACAAGCCAATAATCGTATGTTCAAATATTTTTCAAACTAGTAGTCACCACATATGCCAACAAGATATCATTCTCGACTTTAATTTAACAGTGGAAGCACTGTTTCTCATTTGATTTGATATCAGTCCACGGGTGTTTCCGATTCAAGTATGCCGTGCTAAACCAATTTGAATAGTTCCATTCACAGCACAGCGCTGTTAGCGGAATACTGTTTATCCGATGGACGTTCCTAAACGATAACACGCGACTTGTACGGTAAATCACGAATCATTTCCACCCGGCACCAGTAACTTCGTGTTCCGGTTAAGTGGAGGATTAGCGGGCCAGTAATTGTCACGTCTGCTGCCCGCAGCCATCTACTGCGCGAAAGAAGGAGACCCATAAGTGAAGCTTGAGTATTTTCATACCGAAGCCTGAACCTTGTCATCGAACACGCCGTGGGAGGTTAATCTGAATGGTAATCGTGTGCCTTCATATGCAGAATGGCGCAAATATCTACCGTTGGTAGTGGTTAATCCACTTACGTCAATCATGATGGGACTGAAGCAGGATACATTTCAAGGTATTAGATAGGACTTAAGAAATGAAAGTGAAATTGAAAAAAAAGAGATACCTATTTATGAATGAACAACGAACCGCTCAACTATGACTCACCGCTCCCTTAGACCACTCTGCAATCCGCAATCGAAACGAGCTCTAAGTTCAACCTAGCAATCAATTTTCCACAAGACGATGAAAGGGAAAATTTTCGTCCGAGTAAATTATTGCTCCCCGATGGCGACTTGTAGCCACAATTCAGCAATCAATCTCCACTTAGCAGCCCACGACGATGTCTGCAAAAATGAACCGATGACTTAAAACGTGTTCACCGCTACCTCACCTAAGTCCTCCGCTAAGCCCTTTCAGAGTGCTTACAGCTTCCAAGTCGAACATAGATTTCACCCTGACAGGAGCAAATTGCAAACCAACTGCACCGTCGAGGGCCCTAGCCTAGGCTAGAGCCCAGCCCGCGTTACAATGCATTGTGTTGAGAATTTAGTTGTCTCGCTATAATAAAACTCTCATTGCAATCTGAGCGCCGCAGAACCGGCAATAGAGTTACGTACAAGAAATTGTCATAAATCATAAAACCCAGGACACCACGAACCGCACCAATCTCGCAACCAGACAACAGAACAGGATTGTGAAATAATTCAAATTTTGAAACTGTCTTGTTTTCTGTTTTCAGCTCAATGCGATAAGTTGTAACCGGAGCTGTATTGCATCTTTGGATGACAATCCAAAGTGCGCGCATGGAAACAAATCAGATCGAGTTCAACAGTGAAGTGAAGGCGTCACATCATGTCTTGTCGGTAACAAATGCCGCCCTCGATGGTAAGTGATCCCCACAGAAGGCGATGAGATGGCTTGAATTTGTTTCTTTTTCTGCTAGGTTGCTACATTCTGTTACTAATGTAGTTACTTGCTTAGATAATTTTTATATCAATTATACAAGACAAAAAAAAATCACATAACCGATTTTGGTAATCCTTGCATTTCGTCTCAGACTCGTCGGAGCACAACAGTTTATGTCAGTTCAACAAAAAATCGCATAGCAGATGTAAGGCTCGAACTCTTCTTGAGGTGTAACTTTATTGGATTTCACCGAAGCATTGTGTCCAGTGTCCTAGAATTTTAAAAGATATGAGGAAGATTTAAAAAAAACTAGTGGGCTTATAATGATTTCATTGTAAGTTTCCGTCTTTTGATCATTGCTTCCAATATTGACGGAGAATAATAACTCTCATTTGATTAAGTGTTTGTGAAAATCGGAGAAATGGTTTAAATTCGTGAAACCGTTGAGAGTTTCATTCTGAAGTATTCGAGTGCTTCTGAAACTGGTAGAGCCAAAGTGAATTTATTCGGACATCAACTAACAAATTTGAGCATTAATTATTCTGTATGTCCGGAATCGGAATCAAATTCTGATAAAAATTAACAGCAGCTTTTGAGAGTATAACAGTTCTCATCAGAACTTAAACTTTTGAGTGTTGGTACAGCAGTCTCTGAGAAATTGACGTAAGTTCTATCCTGAAAACAAAAAATCCGGAACAGGCAAAAAAATTGTTTACCTTATGATCAAAAAAGAACCGGAATTTTCATTTTAACATTCCCGCGCTTGTCCAATCGGTAAACTTTTATTCTCTCAACGTTGGCAACACTTTTATACACATTCTGTCAAATTTTGACGCATATCGTACGGTTAGTTTTTGTTTGGCGTCTATACAAAGAAGTTGAAAAATTTTCGTGAGGCGATTTTTATAATGGATGAAAATTTAGAACAACGCTAAATCGCCTTTGAAGCGCCATTCGGTCGATTGTTATGCGGTTTCGATGTCATATTCATAGACATCACCAGTTATGATGCATTCGATGAATGTGGAGTCACTATCTGCGTTGGAAATCATCTCTTTGGCCACATCAACACGACACTGTTTTTGAATGAAATTCAGCTTTTTTGGCACCAGCCGAGAAGCGACGCGTTTCAAACCGAAAACATCAGTTAAAATGTGTTCGGCTGATCCATAAGAGATGCTCAACAACACAGCAATCTCTCTAATCGGTACAGAACGATTTTGCAACACGATTTGCTTCGCCGATTCAATGTTTTCTTCAGTAACAGATGTTGTTGAGCGGCCAGGGATCTCATCATGATCCAAGCTTGTACGACCACCTTTGAAGCGTTTATACCACTCGTATGCCTGTGTTTTTCCTAGACACGATTCACCAAAGGCCTTTTCTAACATTTTCAACGTTTCGGAACACTTAAATCCATTTGCAACACAAAATTTGATGCACGCACGTTGTTCTAAATTTTCATCCATTTTAAAAATCGCCACACGAAAATTTTTCACCTTATTTGTATAGACGCCAAACAAAAACTAATCGTACGATATGTGTCAAAATTTCACAGAAGATAAAACATGGAAAACATCTGATAAGTGCAACAGCCCTAATTTTATCATAGATCAGGCCGAAATCTATTTCTTAGCTAGTACAGATAGTATATCGGTAAAGTTATTGCAATGCTCACGGCTGGCTATTTTAACATATTGCATCAGCCAGTAAAAACTGTACCACCGAGCGAGTTAATTGATTATGTACACAAGCGACGCGATCGCATTGAATTCACGTATATCCATAGCAATGAAAATATGTGTATTGAGTATAGGTGGTAGTTAGTCAACCAGATATATGTAAAGTTGGAATATATATAAATAGAGCTTTTGGTTAGGTGCATATATTTTTGAGAATAAAAGGGGCGGTTTTTGATTTTATCAAGGCTTCTTAATTCAACTGTTAAGAGTAATGCTCCTTGGGCGACCGGGTAACACCGTAATCAAACTTGGACACCATTAC